>NC_088713.1:5042788-5343288 GCF_963576615.1 Watersipora subatra
GATTACAGTAAAGATTCAGCATAGTATGAGGTATTCACTCTCAAAGTACTATTCATGATAAAGTTGGCTACATGCATTTTAACAACAAATATGTCATGTCTATGAGTAAAATTACAAAATTACCATTTTTACCAATTTTGCAGAAATATTGAAAAATTTCACAACAAATCAAATTTATTTTGTTTGACCCAAATTTATAGTTGCTGCCCTTGCTCTTTAAAACCTTTTCGGTTCTGCCTTGCACCTAAAAACAACTTTATTAAATTTGTTTTGTTTACGTTGCAGCCGGCTTAATTTATAGCAAGCTACAATGTCAGCATAATATATATCAGTAATAAATAAAACAATAGAAACATATTTATTTGCTGAGAGTTGCTTTCTGGCATCAGAAAAATTAAAAAGATGCAAATAAATATATAATATGTAATATATATAAAATGTTAGTCTTTTTGTTAAACCTTGTATCCCCATTACATCAACTAAAATCTCGAACACGACAAAAAATCTTCATGGTGCCATATTTTATCTCAGGACCTCCAGATGGCAAACTTAACCATTAAACTACATGGAATACAATGGATTCATTGGGCAAATACTCATTACATTGGGTAAGATGCTCATGCTTGAAGCACTTGTTTGGGGTTAATAACTAGCACTGTTGACCATTACGAGCAACGATTGTTAAACTGGTCCAACACATGAGTATTGTTTTAATAAAGATTCTAGTTTTTTAGGTGAGTTGCACAAATTCATTAGGGAATTATTCTATTACCGGTGCAATGCCAGGAATTCAGTTAGTTAACTATAAATACATCAAATACAGGTAGTATATAGTGCAAGTATATAAACCATATGCATACTCTAATCTATAATGAAAGACAGTGTAATATTAAAGAAAGGATCGAAAGTTGCCAAAAAATCATGGCAATGTTTTAATGTGTCTGCTGCAGACATTGACACAGGTTTTCTGTAAACATCATTTGGTAAATGATGAGACAACTCCCAAATGACATAATATTGTTGCGAAAAGTCATTTCTTACTTTGTTTAAGACGAACATCGCAAAACACCTGTTTGGTAAATGAGAAGACAACTCAAAAAAGACTGGATATTGGTAGGAAAAATAATTTCTTATTTTGTTTCAGACAAACAACACAACTCCTCATAGCAAATCGCTAATCTAAATATATAAAAAAAGACACCCCGGAAATTTAGGCTCTAGAAAGGCACACATAAATTTTTTTTAATTAAGGTTTCCTTACTTTGACAATTTTGACAGTTTGACAATTACTCTGACAACACAGGGTGGTTGGTTGAAAAAAATCATTCAAAGCAAGCAATAATCTCAAACAATGGATGGTGATGTGAAAGAAACGCAAAGGTGAACTGAGTTCAGAGAAAGTGTTCCGAGTCTCGATAAGAATAAGATATTTGAGTCGGTGGGAAGGAAAAAGCTACTTCCCTTTATAATGCAAGTTTCCTTAGTGTTTCAAGGATCCAGAGTTACTACCACTTTTCTGACACCTTAGGGAAAAGTTACACAGTAAACAAATAAAGAAGCGTGGCCTACTTGCTTATTTTAGCGCAAGCAAAAAGAAACATTTTGTGAGCACTCTTGTGCGACAAACTTGGTAGCCTACAAAATCCAACGTACAAAATATTTTATAAAAGGCCAAAGAGCAAACTTTAAAGAATAACTATAGTAACAGATAAATAATAATTTTATTTATAATTTGTCAGTAATACAATACAGGATTATTATAAACAGTTTAACTAAAGATAAGTTAAGTAGCATCAATTCTATCAAGGGTACAGATTACCTTGCTCTGAATATAAAAGCTAAATATGATCAAAAGACTTTAGACTAGCAACAAGACTACTTTTACTAACTTGATGATATGACAAGTTTCATTTTTTATATTTACTTTGAGAAAAACATTGGATTTGTCATCTCTTGGTTTGCTCACATTTAATAACATTGGCTAAAATTAAAATTTATGCAGCTTATACTTGGCAATATTAAAATAAGGTGTTAAATAATAAGATTTCACATTAATGAAATTATCACTGGATAGCAACCATGTCACGAGTAATTCTTAGCCTGGGATCACTGGCTATGAGCAACAAGAGCTAATGAACAACAATGACTATTACACAATGACTGCTCTCTATATCTGCTACGTTTTCTCTATATGCTCCGCTCTTTTAAGTTTCACATATTTCTCACTTATGTGTGTATGCATCTGTGAAAAATGCGTCAAGAGATTTTCATCATCAAGATTATCGTTATTGAAATTGTCAGTCGCGTATGCGATTGAACATACGATAGTAAGAGAGTGAGCCAACCAAGGAGTTGAGGGTTCAAATCCCTGACGAGTCAATCTTTTTTCAACTTACAACCATGGTTTTAGAGAGAAACGGCTTGTTTATAGTAATAAAGATAGAAAATATTCAGCACAATTGGAGTTGCTCTCACTTGACTATTCATGATCGAATTATCTTTATTTTCCCACAACAAAGACTTCTTTGAAATTTACAGAATATTCACCTATACGAATTTCACTTAATTGCAGATTGCTTGGATAGTTGAGTTACACGCAGCATCGAAAAAATTAAAGTTTTCTTTTTAGCTTTGAATACATAAAATACAGGTCCATTCACAATTATATGATTGTTTTGCAAAAACCAATATTTCGCCAGAACCAATGGTAATACTCAAAAGTATAAAACTTGCATATAAAATCTTTAAAAAATTGTGGACATAAAATTTGCTTACAGCATTTATGTAAAAATTAGTAGTAGGCCAACTTTAATTAAACTTTTCATAGGATCGCATTAAAAGCTGTCCGTAATGTAAATTAATGTCGCCTTTCAACACCAAAGAAATGTTTAAAAAATTAAAAGCATGCCATGCTTGTATGTGTTTACTGCAGACATTTATCTACTTTTTTATGAACTGCGTTTTGTAAAATTTATTAGACAACTCCAAGAAGACATACAAATTTCGTAGGGCAAATCATCTCCTGCTTTTTATTTTAGACAAACAATACATCATATCACTGTTTGTAATACTTCACTGACCAAAAGTCATGAGGAAAGACAACTCCTTAGAACTGTAACCAAACAACTATCTCTTAAGATTTTAATAGAATACCAAATATAACTTTGAGAGTTATTGTAAGTATTTTCAAAAAATAATTTAATGAGCAACAATTTAAATTATAAAACAACAAAAAAATGAAATAACCTTTATTTTAATAAACTGGAAACAAACTTAAGACTAGAGAGAAAGTTCAAAATGTTTTTTAAAATTTAACCAAACTTTATGCATTCAATCAATGAAGACTACCTTGTAAACTAGTTTGAAAATTACATAAAGCTATCAGATATTGTGAAGGACTCACACATCCCATGTTTCTCTCGGTGTGTCCTGATGCTTTCCGAATGGCTAGTCACTCTCTGCTTGTCCAGACGCTGTCTCCTTGGCTAGCCATCTTGTTCATGTCCAACCCCTTGTTGTTTCACCGGTTTCACCTCTTACTGACATACCTAACCACTTTCTACCAATTCATTTGCAGTATTAAACACTAATTTACACAATCTATATAAATAAGTCAACATAGCCTTAGCCATCAAGCCAAAAGATTAAATGTTGAGTATTTACTTAGCAACCATTAGGCCAGATAACGAACTCCAATCAAATACATAGTGGAACTCAAGGGCTAGACGGCTGCAGTCAGGACACACTATTGCTAGTAAGCAACACCTTGGACTAAAGATTCAAAAAGCAACTGAGAGATGACCTTGACCTTATGAAGATCCTTAGATTTTAGCTGGTTCTACCATAACAAAGGTGTGTTTACACTGATGCACACAGTGCTAAAAATCAAGGTATTGGTGTTTTTGATGCCGTGTCATAAGTGTAACCAACAGCAGCCTTCTTCATATTAGCAGCAGGAGCAGTAGTGTTGGTGTTTGAATGTATGATATGAAACAGTAAGCTATTTTGAGCGTCTAAACGCTATTTGGTGGTCAAATCAGAGCTTCTATCACAAAACTGTGAATATTATTTCCTGGTACACAATGAATTAGCTTGTTAGCAAATGATTGGCTGAAAAAGACATCATTTGCAAATGCCCAATGAATTTGCTCGTTTGGACATCATTCATTTTTATTAAAAATTGCTAGTTTCAAGGACGTGGCATTTCATAAGCAATAAAAATTAAGTTTACAATTTGGAAAGTTAATCACCAGAAGCAATAATTTAAATGTTGTTCTTCATAAACTTTGAAAAATTTATGATGCGATGTGGATGGTAGACCCATGTGTTCAACTGTTTTTACCATTGGTAGTTATGCTAGGCATTCGTAATAATCTCCAACTCCCCGTATCTCACATGATGACCGGCTGAGACTTGACACAATGCTCTATGAACCCACTATATAAGTCTTGATCAAAACATGATTATTCACCCTTGTTACACGCAATGTCTAGCCATACCTTTTTATTTCATGTAGTTTTTTGTTTCTCAACGTTGGAAGGCTATTTTTTGGTCACAATCAGAGAAGAACAACTGGTATTATTGAAAAAACATCAATGAGTGCGAACTCGATGATTACAAAAAAATTGCTTCATTTTTTTTATTGTCATAGACGTTAGTTGCTTAAAAATTAAGAGTGGCTCTTACCATCACAGATATTTGTGTTTTGTGGTTTAGTTCCAAGACCTCAAGATGGTATGCTCTCTAACATTTTATGCTGCGAAGGCTAGAATGACCTCTAACCATGCTGTTTATCCTTCTACACATTGATTATACATTTGACAAACAAGAGATCAAGGAGGTTAGCTGCTAACATCAGAGTATATTCAAGAGTCAGAGGTATATGTCTATAATATCAATATTCATAGTAAACTACAATCGGTTTCCTATTATTCCTGCATACTATTGACATTGAGTAAATTCTACTGAAACATCAATAGAGTGAAGCGGCTTCATGGTAACTTTATGAAATTACTCATCACGTGTCTACTTATATGAGCATGTAGCAAAGAATCTCACAGAATTACAAAAAACATGACAATTTTTTGTAAGAATAAAATATTCCGACATCAAAAATATCATATAAAAAAGTCTGAGAGTATATAAACCAGCAATTTGTAAGTGTCAAAACTAACCAGAACTAATATTGGAGAGAAAATGAGGCTATAGATAAATAAGAAGTCTATGAGTTTATGAGTTGACAGCAATACATGGATGGAATCTCATTTAATTAACTGTAATTTGACCTGCCGTTGGAGAGGCACTCTGCTTGTCACATCTGCACTGTCAGTTTTTCTCTTTGAGTACTGAGTGATAAGGGTTTGATTTTATGTCAGCCATGAGGATGCGACTCTAAAAAAGGAATGAAATGGTTCAGAGAAAATAAATTGACAATGGACAGATAAAACATAGGCCTATAATATACTAGACATATACGTTTGAAATGGGCAAGATGTGTACGAAAAAAATTCTAACAATCGGCAAATCAAGGGTGAACGTGCAGAGCCAAGAAAACAATCGACCAATGAATACATCTATGACAGAATTTCTAAAGCTAAGAGTGACTAAATGTCCATTCTAAAATGATATAAATAAGTCTATGACTAAAAACCGACTGCTACAAGCTTACGAATAGGTATTGGACTAACAAGCTTAACCCTTTGAACCCTGGATGACCTTGTTAATGTGTGTTAGTAACCCTGGACAATTTGTCTAAAGCTCTAAAGTTTTAAACCTTTTATTAAATATATCTAAATGCGCTCATAATACAATGATATTTGATAAAACACTAGTAACAAAAAGTGGGGCAACTGACAGCAAATGTCATCAAACGACAAAAACCAGTATTTCACCATTATCCAGGCCAAAACCATAAAAATTTGTACCATTTTAAAAACTCGTAAAAAAATATACGGTAACATCCTATTCATCGAGCACACATCATCATCATTTCATGGCTCGGAATAAACTGGATAATTATAATTGGTAGCATAAATCCCTTCACCTGCATCACAATCATCCATGACCTCCCAACATACGAGTGTCATATCGATACTTTTACGATATCAATTTTGGTATCATAATGAAGGAAGTTGATAAAGATATTTGAAAACTGTAACAAATGAAGGTGAAATTTCTGGTCTAACGCCCTGTGCAAGATTTAACTTGACTGTTTTAAGCTGTGACCTGGAAACAGCTTTTGTAAACAGAGCCATGTGAATGTCAGTATTTTGGCTGCTGGAGTTTCTGACTCGGAATAACAGCCGTTAGGGGTTAAAGGGTTGAGCTAAGAGGCTTAAGCTAAAATTTATAGGTCCATGATTTAAACCCTCAACCTAAAAGACTATGAGGAAGTCTATGAAGAAAACCCTCAAGCTAAAGGACTTTGAATAGGTCTATTATTGAAATCCTAAAACTGAAAGACAATAAATAGGTTTATGATTGAAACATTAAAGTTAAAACAATATGAATAGATACAAGTGTGTAAATCAAGCATATGATTAACAACAGGTAGTAATATGGTGACTAAAACAGGCAGCCATACTTACTGTAAGTGGTAGTCGTGGTAGACAGATGTGAGTCTACAAGTGATTTTACTAGTGCTAGTCAAATCTACAAATAAACACAGAATACAAATGTTAAAATCCAATGTTTGAACATATTCAATATTGGCATGACTGTAAGGGTAATGCTTGGAGTTGTCCACACGTTAACATTAACTGCAAATCATCAAGGTAAGAGAAGACAACCGCGACTAAAACAAACGGCTAAACGATACACAGGTGCATACCATACACAAGTGGATACCAATCACGGGCGCATTCCTTGCAGAGGTGTTCCATGCAGCGGTGCATACCATAGATGGAGGCATGCCATACACGACTGCATATCATACACAGGTACATACTATACACCGGCTCATACCTTGCATAATGGGCGCGTACCATAGACGGGCGCGTAGCATAGACAGCGCGTAGCATAGACGGGCGCGTAGCATAGACGGGCGCGTAGCATAGACGGGCGCGTAGCATAGACGGGCGCGTAGCATAGACGGGCGCCTAGCATAGACGGGCGCGTAGCATAGACGGGCGCATACCATATACCATACGTGGGCACAACCATTCATGAGTGAATCCCATGAATTCACATATATCACAGTCAAACCTCGATATACGAGCCTCATACATTCTGGTACTGAGCTCGTATGTCTATTTACTCGTGTCTCATAGCATTAGTTCCTATATAAAATATCTAAGTACAGATTAATAGGTAAATTTTATATACTGTGAAAAGAAAGACTGCAACAAGATACTATGATTGAAAACGTATTTTTAATTGTTGTAGTTTAGAACATGGGCTCCAAAAGTAACAATTACCTATTCAGTGTTTATGATCTGCAATAAAATGCAACATAATTATGTATACTACTTTATGAAGTGTTCACCTTCAAGACATACATTGTGGATAACTTCAGTGTACTGAACTATTGTCACCCTGCGCGATAAAAACTTGATTTAACTTGAATAAATTGAGCATATTATACCCTTTCGATGCCATAAACGCATTTAAGCATTTTCTATGGTTGACTGCCGTGGACGCATTTTTGCGACTTTCTCCAGCAATTGCGCAGAAACTAAATTTTATTATTCTTTGACAGCATAACCTTCGACCTTTAGGACTTTTATGATATTGACAGTGTTGTCCAAAGATTTCTTTATAAGATTAGCCAAAAATAATGAATTGAAAACTTTTGTTTGAGAATTTCCTTGTCAAAACGAACATTTTTGGGTAAGCTCTGTTTGGTACCGCGCGAGTCAGAAAGCAGGTAATCACTTATGTTAAGTGCAACATCTTACATTTATGCAACACAATCACAAGTCCTGGTGAGCCTTGTCGTAAAATTGTTTCATCTCGTTTAATTACCGAAATAAAAAGATCGTCTCATTTCTTTTTTAACTTTGCTCATACACGTAAAGAAAAATGTGACGCATGCTCACTAGAATTTTAACCAGCCAATAAGAGTGGGGATTCAGCGATGAAATTTCGAGCAGGACCGAAATGATTCGTTTCGGCTAAAAATTTCTTTGGCCAAACAGTTTACAACTGACACCGACGTCCTTCTGCGTCGTTTAGTTCGTTTCGGGTCTCGTGTGACCACTCCTTTAGCCTCCAACTGCTAATATATCCATGAGATCTTCACTCACCTCCAGTCCATGCCAAGAGATTCATAAAAGTAATAGTAGAGATCAAGGTGAGTATAACCAGATGTGGAGCAGAGGTGGGACATTCATATCACTGCCATCAGGTACCTATAAACAATGAATATAGGAAATCACTGCACTGTCTTATCATTGAGCAATACAAAACAATAATTCACTAACCAACATTATTAAAACTTAACAAATATGTAAGGGATTCAACAACAAACAGAATCAGCTATGGAAGTGAATTTGACTTTACAAAACTTGCAGTACAAGTTCATGGTTTTTTGAATAACGCGTTGGAAATAGCAGAAGCTTTCTCAAAATAAAAATATTTATTATTGTTTATTTAGTATATGTGATAGAATTTGCTGTTTGAAGCCCTAAAGCTATGACTATGTCTATGATTAAAACCTGAAACTAAAAGACTGAATATGTCTATGATTAAAACAATCTATACTATAATAAGAACAGTGTCCGCCCGTTTGAAGCCTCTCTTAGAACGTTAGGAAAAACAAATCCTTGCATGAGAATTGAACCCAGAGGGACAAAATCATAAGCGATCACACTACCACAACAATCCTTGGTCACACTTACCTCATCACACACTAACTCTTTAGCCTTACGAGCCGGTAGTACTGCTCAGCAAACCGTTTCCGTGTAGCCAAAAGGCTTCGTAAAAATCATTTATGATTAGTGAGTGCTAACAGATTACCCTATCGTATCTGTACTTGAATGAAGGGAAACGATTATTTGCATGTGTTGAGCCAATAAAACATGGTAACCTTTACTGAGAGTAGTTTCGCTTTGCAAAAACTATACAAGACAATCACCACTATTATCAAATACAGCGGCACATTCTCTACTGCTAAAACAAATACAGGGACCTGTTCAAATGATAACATTAAAATAAGTTAATTTCAAGTTCTCTCTTGGAAGCTTCTGCAGGAATTTGATCGTCATTTTTTTAAACGTTTTATAACCTCTTCTCCATTTTTAATACACCATCCAATTCAGCTCTCTTCCGAAGCAGGTAATAGAGCATAAGTTGTCATGACAACGGCGATTCTGACAAAGCTTGCCCATTACATTGGAAACACTTTGGAAACGAGAACTGCTATGGGCAGACTAGACTCTGCACACTGCTATATGAAATGAGTGCAGTTGTTTTATGCGCAATTATTACAATTTCTCATGAAAGCTACTTATAAATTTAAAATTTTATAAAAACTGTAACCATACTAATTACACTGTGATCAGAATAAATTTATTACCTAATCACACAATAAAAGGTTTTATATGAGCTGGCATAAGTTGGCTTTATAACGGCTCACCTTAGTACCTACACAAAAACATTGATCATGGATCACAGCGTTAACAGATTCTACCAAAATTATGCCATCATATTTTTAGGATCTCAGTCTATAACTTAGCACTAACAAAGAACAAATTTTCTTCTTACTCAGAAATCACAGAGTAATATCGTTGTTTTATTTTCATTTTAGAATGACTTTAAAAAAATTGAATGTATTGAAATGGAATTCGCCCTGGTTAGGAGCAGACAATTCTCACTTCGGTAATTGGGGTCCTTTTCCCAGTGATTATTTAATCTGGTTGTCTTACGAGCCTACGTTAAAGGTTCAGTAGCAATAACCAAAGAACAACACCACAATCAAAATCAATACAAGTCAAATTATTATTAAGCACCATATAGAGATATCATATAAACGTTAGCTTACCAGGGTTACCGTTACTACAAAATATCGTAAATGAAAGTCAAGCAAAATATCGTAAAGCAATTAAATCTCCGAAACACGGTATGTAATAAAAGAGTGAATAAATATACGTCTTGACACAAACAAAACAGAAACGTTTTCTAGCTCTGCCAATTCAAGAGTGTCCAAATCCTAACACAACAAATCTGTCCTAGCTTTTTGCGAGACTTCTTAAGAAAGCTAGCCTTAGGGCAAAAGCAGACTACTGCGGCGACAGGGCAGCTAACCAGTAGTTGTGGGTCCACGGCCAGCAAGCCACAGAATCGAATCTCACTGACTCGCTGAATCCGGAAATCCATAACATTCTCCGTCCCTAGATGTTGCATAGCAGAACAAAATGGAACATCGAAAAGGATTCCGGATGCCAGTCTAAATGAGACTCGATTGTGGCCTTAGTCGTGGACACACTACCCTGAGACCACTCCAGGTCGGACAGATGTTGATGCACTTTAAACAATGTCTCTTTAAGCCAGGCATTATTGGCTTCCAGATGAGCTCATTTCAAATGAATAGCAGTGTCCTTGAAGGTAGTAGGCGCCGAGATACCGTCCACGATACTTCACCAAATTTTTTTTTTCCTTCAAAGTCTCTGACCTTTTGTGTGCCAATACATAATCATTTTCACAAGAGTCATCATCCTCGATACTTTCATTTTTTAGGTCATCCTCATTGTATTCGCTAGTGCTTTCGGAATCTTCGGTTTTGGCATTTGACAGCTCAGTAAGCCTTGCATCCACTCTTCCATACGACATCTCGAAAATAAATGCTAGATTGGCATAATCTTGGATAGATGTAAGTCCGACACCATTTATGAGGCAGTCGTCAAGCTATTGTCTCCTCGCACTCAGCTTTGCCTGACTGATAAGACTGATGAGGACTGGTTGCCATGCTTAGTTCAACAACAGTTCGATTGTCCAACTCATCTAGATGCTGCTTAATGTTTTCAGTTATGTCCATGTTCATCGTGATAGCCTGACTTAAATAAATTTATCACACAAAAAGAAACAACATACAATATACAAACAGACAAAAATTTCACTTGTACCATAAGCTAATTTGTGATGCATATCATAGTAATAGTTTGCAAAACTATCTATGATATACATCGGGTACAGGAAGCTACCTGCAGTATGTCTTAAACTGATGATATTCCTCAGATCCCTTTACATTTAATAATGTTAAGGATAAGGTTAATATTCATCTAATAGTTTAAAATAAGACATAGTCATGAAGCCTCGCAGGCCTCGTGCGAACACGCCCCATCCTACCACTGGGTAATGGAGACGTGCTAGGTGGCCGACTTCGGTCCGACAAGGCACCAGTAGATGAGCTACCATCATCAGACCAAGCATCTGCACCAGGAGAAGCAGGACAGCTTAGATCTCGTGGTCTCGTTCTGTCTACTGCAGCCTCTTGAGAAGGTAGGGTAGGCTGACCTGCTAAGGCGGAGCACGGACTAAACAGTTTCAAGCAAGAGGCATTAACTGTTCCGCGTCGATTCACCCTGCATGTCCCATTCCCAAATACCTCCTGGACTGAGAAAGGTCCTTCAAATTTTGGTTGGAGTTTAGGATTTAACCCCTTCCTCCTACGTTTACTTTGTATCAAAACAAGGTCACCAGGCTTGAACCTAGACTCTTCCTGACGATCCGCAGATCTTATCGGCAGCCGCTGGTGCTGCCGTAAAAGACTGTGGACCGACTCAAGGCGAGTTTTTAGCTCTAAAGCATATTCAGTCCTTGTTGATAGTTGTTGAGAATGAGTACCATAAAGCAGTTGGTCTGGTAATCTGCATTCCCGGCCGAGCATCATGAAATTCGCAGTCTCCTCAGTGCTTGTCTGAGGAGTTGCACGGAATGCTCTCATGACCTGAGGGAGCAGGATATCCCAACTACTTTGGTCATACACATAGCTCAACAACATGGTTCTTAGGGCATCACCCAAGGTGCGATTACCACGCTCAACTACTCCATTGGACTGCGGATGATAAGGGGTTGTACGTGTTTTAGCGACATGCCACAACTCGCACAGTTCTGTCATTAGGTCACCCTCGAATTGAGATCCACGATCACTGTGAATCTCTTCCGGTAACCCAAAATAACAAAACACCCTGCTATCAAGGACTTCCGCTACCATAGGGGCAGTTGCATCTGGTATGGGTAACGCATCTTGCCATCGCGTAAAGTGATCGGTGAGTACCAGAATCCATTTATTTCCTCTAGCAGTTAAAGGTAATGGTCCAACTAGGTCGACGGCCACTTTTTGCCAAGGGCGTCCTACCCAAAGAGGTCCATTGCTTGAGGAAGGATTGAGCCCACCTGTCTTTGCGATTTGGCAAACTTCACAACTCTTCACTACTCGTCTCACATCAGCGGTAATCCTTGGCCAGTACCAGGTCAATCGTAACCGGTGCAAAGTTCTCCAAACTCCTGTATGAGCAAGGGTGTGAGTAGACCACATAACCTGCTGTCTCATATCCTTTGGACAAACTATGGTTTCCCGTGGTCTATTACGATGAATGAGTCGAATTACTAATACACCGTCCTCTCTTATTCTCATTAGGGAGAGCATCGTGCTAAGTTTCTTCAACTCAGGACTACCCAAATTGACAATCGATTGATCAAGCTCTTGTTGATTGAGAACAGCATCATAGACTATTGCTACATCCTCCGACAACTTCTGTTTTTCCACCAGTGTGGACGCATGGTCATCACCTCCAGCAGAGTCCTGATGGCCACAACCATGGTTTCCTGGTTGGTTAGATAGTCCCTGGTCAACAGGAGGCATCAAGTCAACAGGTAAAGCTGATGGTACCTCATCGAGATGATTCTTAACAGAACTGCAGGGAGATATGCAGTCAGAACTGCCAGTCGACTCTATATTAAAAGCGTACAGCCGTTCACCAGAAATTTTAAAAGTTACCGGTTCCCCATAACACTGTTGCTGTTTGATCTCAGTACATAACGTATCCATGCTAAGCCCTCCATTCAAGCGTGTGATTCTGTCACACTGTTTGCAGTTGTGACAGGTTTGCCTGGACAGTCCATCAGCATTTCCGTGTTTACTTCCAGCCCGATACTCTATGATAAAATTGAATTCACTTAGGATTTCCAGCCATCTGGCAATTTGGGCAGAGGGAGTGGTCCTCCTACAAAGCCAAAGCAATGAAGCATGGTCAGTCCTAATTCTGAATTCTTTACCATATAGGTAAGGCCGAAAGTGTGTCACAGCTTTCACAACGGCCAATAACTCACGCCTTGTTACACAATAGTTCCGTTCAGGTACGGACAAACTTCGACTATAGTAGCTTATGACCCTCTCTTGGTCATTTTGCACCTGAGACAGAACCGCGCCTACGCCATCGAGAGACGCGTCAGTGTCGAGAGTGTATGAGAGAGAAGGGTCCGGGTATCCTAACACAGGTGAAACCATGAGCGAATGCTTCAGGGATTGGAAAGCATCTTGACACTCCGTAGTCCATTTAAATTGGACATGCTTGGAGGTGAGTACATTCAAGGGTCGGGCTTTGCTGGAAAAACTTGGTATGTACTGGCGATAGTAGCCAACAGTCCCAAGAAAAGCTCGTAGCTCTGACAAATCCCGGGGGATAGGCCAGTTAGCTACTGCAGCAGTTTTATCAGGATCTGTCGCCACACCATCACAGCTTACCACGTGACCCAAATACGCAACTTTGGTTTGAAAAAGATGGCATTTGGCCGGTTTCAGCTTCAGCCCAGCTGCTCGAAGTCGACTTAATACTTCCTTCAGGTTTTGATAATGATTATCAAAGCTGTTCCCTATGACGAAAATGTCGTCTAGGTAAAGGAGTAGTGACTTCCAGTGCAACCCATGTAGGACTCGCTCCATCAACCGTTGAAAAGTGGCAGGTGCCGCCGTCAACCCGAAAGGCAGGACCTTCCACCTCCACAAGCCATTACGAGTGCAAAATGCAGCCTTATCCCTAGCATCTTCCTCTAATGGTACCTGCCAGTACCCACTCATCAAATCTAATGTAGTGAAGTACTGGCTACCTGCAAGTGCTTCCAGGCTTTCGTCAATCCTTGGGAGCGGATGTGCATCATGTACAGTGACAGCATTCAAGCGGCGGTAGTCGATGCAGAACCTCCAGCTGCCATCTTTCTTCTTGACTAAGACCACAGGTGAGCTCCAAGCTCCTTGTCCTGGTTCTATCAAGTCCTGATGCTGCAGCTTTTGGATCTGCCTATCAACCTCCGCCTCCTTCTCCGTCCCTAAACGACGTGGTGCCTGTTTAATAGGTTTCGTGCCACTTTTTACTGGTATTGAATGAGATACTAATTTCGTCAATCCCATATCATTATCTCCAGTAGAAAAAACATCACTGTAAGAGACTAACAACTTTCGGATATCTTGCTTTTGGTGAGGCTGAGAACATGCAACAGTGGCCTCTTGGTACAAAGATTCTATGTGCTCCGGCAGTAAACTCGCACAACCATCCTGATGAGGTAGCACGCCTGCAACACATTCGCGGACTTGAACAACTTCGCCATCTTCCACTAATTGCGCTCCCGCCACACTATTACAGCGACCAATTAGGGAACCCGATCGCAGTGAGATTGGCCAACCACAAGGATTTACACACCTAGCCAAAACTTTTCCTCCACGATCTATTGAATGAATGCTCGCAGCCAATGCTATTTCCGAAGACGCAGCAGTGCTGCAGCTTTCCACCATCCCAATGTCAGAACTAATAGGGTTCGACAATTTGCATGGAACTAGTTGTTCTGTGTAAGGGGGTATGATAACATTATGAATGACCTGCACCTTGCTAGCCAACTCGATTCCGTGCCGATCTGTACAAGGCAACTGGCGTCCATTGATGGACAGGATAGAGTCTGCAAATCGAACATGGCAGTTTTGGCTTTGCAGAAAAGGCATTCCTAATATTGCGTCTGAATCAATATCTGCTATGACAAAAGATAACTCAACAAACTCAGACCGTAAACGGCCAGTCAGGTTAAGTTGGCCGAGAAATTGCAAACTTGATCCATCAGCCAGCTTTCCCACCTGATGTTGGAATGGCTCGAGCCTGTGCTTACAATCAGGCAACAACTTTTCAAACACCCTCCTAGCCAGCAAATTAAGAGTACAACCACTATCTATGAGAAATAAAACAGACAGGCGCTCCACTTTACCTGGCAAGTACAAAGATGACACGGAAGAAGCTACATTGATTTGAATGGGGTCATCAGTAGCATTGCAACGCAGTGGAGCTTTAGACTCTCGGGACTTTAAATCACGTCCATCCCCCATTCCCGTAGACCAGGAAATGGACGTCTCTAGTTTCCCTGTATTTTGTTAGTGGTAGCGGATCCATCAGCCTTTCCTGATACACCAGATTCTGCCTTCAGGAGTGGACAACTACGCTTAAAATGACCTGGCTCTTGGCAGTAAAAACAGTTTCTTCCACTCCTCTGCTTAGGCATAGCAAGACCTTCTAATGCTTCAAGACGACGGGATATAGAATCTAATTGTGTACTTAAACGACCTAACACCTTCTCTGTGTCATTAGGCCAACTGCAATGCTGAGGCATTCTATCCTGTTCTTTTACAACGGGTGCTACTCTTGGCTGATTCAGTATCATCATAGGAGAAGGCCCAACTCGATCATACTCTTCAGCAGCTTGTATGGCATCTTCTAACTTTCCCGGCTTGACTGCAAGTAGGTGCCGCCTGAGAGTTGGGTCAGCTATAGCACGATCAAAATGTTCAAGAGCCAGCTGCTTCTCTACTTTAGGACTAAGACCACCATACGCCAACTGACTTAACTGGTCAACACGATCACCAAAGGCACGATAACTTTCACTGGGTTTGCGCTCGAGACTATGGAGCTTCTCTCAAGCCTGCAAAGGGGTCAAACCAAACATCGCCAATAACTTACTAAACACCTCTTTGAGAGAATCTCTTCTGGCACAATCCATAGCTTTTCTTTCTAGGCTACTCCGCAGCTGCACAAGGGCAACTTGGTCATCCCACCCACACAGCTTAGTGACCTCTACAAACTGCTTTATAAACAGGTGTACATCGCCATGTCCATCGAATCGGGGTGGCAGTAGCTTAACCTTAGAGGGCATAGAGCTAGCATTCCGTGATTCTTGGACAGCTGTAGTGAATTGGTCTACCAGTTCCTTTAACAGTTGCTTAGAGCTTACCTCTTCGGTGTTCCAAAGAGGAGCCTGAGAAGCTGGAGTGTTAGATTTGAGGTGAAGAGATTTTGTGTTTAAAGGGCTGAAATCGATGGATGGAATGGGTGACATATCATTAATCAAAGTTCTAGGAATAGCAGTAGAGTGAGAAGGCCGGACCCTAGGAGGAACTGGAGGAGGCACTGACTTGCTAAAAGACCTACCTTGAACACAGTACTTACGGTAAACTTTATCAATGAATACCTCTGCATCATTACTACTCTGCCTTAAATGTTCACCATCATTCCGATCATTGCTCTTCACACCACTAGTGTTAACAAATGGCTCAGTCGAATGAGTGATAAAGGGATTAGTAGAAACTTCCTGTGGTATGGGATACTCAACAAAAGGGTTAGTGAATGAATTTGGCTGGTGATTCAAATCAACAAAAGGGTTATTCGCATAAACATTGGATTGGGTTGGACTAACAAAAGTATTAGTTGAATGGGGCGAGAATTGTTCAGCCATTAAAAGATTGCTACTGTTATAACCTAACGACTTTGTAAAGACAATGATTATAACACTGAGAAATAAGGAATCCCACTGCTGCCACCAATGAAATGAAATTCGCTCTGGTTAGGAGCAGACAATTCTCACTTCGGTAATTTGGGTCCTTTTCCCAGTGATTATTTAATCTGGTTGTCTTACGAGCCTACGTTAAAGGTTCAGTAGCAATAACCAAAGAACAACACCACGATCAAAATCAATACAAGTCAAATTATTATTAAGCACCATATAGAGATATCATATAAACGTTAGCTTACCAGGGTTACCGTTACTACAAAATATCGTAAATGAAAGTCAAGCAAAATATCGTAAAGCAATTAAATCTCCGAAACATGGTATGTAATAAAAGAGTGAATAAATATACGTCTTGACACAAACAAAACAGAAACGTTTTCTAGCTCTGCCAATTCAAGAGTGTCCAAATCCTAACATAACAAATCTGTCCTAGCTTTTTGCGAGACTTCTTAAGAAAGCTAGCCTTAGGGCAAAAGCAGACTACTGCGGCGACAGGGCAGCTAACCAGTAGTTGTGGGTCCACGGCCAGCAAGCCACAGAATCGAATCTCACTGACTCGCTGAATCCGGAAATCCATAACAGTATTTTTGCTGGCAAAATTCTTTAACATTAGGCCCAAGAATTTCTGATAAATATATTTTCTATATGAAAATGGTGTCTGCATTTTGGTCACATTGCAAAAACCGATAGCGTTATTAGCATGCAGCAGGTTTCTCTGAACCTCCCTTGTTTTTTGGTCACCTCATAGCAGACCCTCCTTGCCATAAAGAGCCACACGATCATCACTCTACTACAGCCCCATAGAAATTACTCATCCTAGGCTATTTATAGAAGGCTGGCACAAGATGTTTGGGCTAGTGCCAAACTCAATAGCCTTATGTAGATGAAAAAGCTACTACTGGAGAGAAAGGGAGAGTAAAGCCTGGTTCCCATATCGGCTGCGAGACCCAGGTGGTATTCTTGAGCAGGAAAGCACTTGACACATCGCAAGCTAAATCACTACTAATCGCATAAAAATGTTGGCTCGCTCGCCATGCTGGAAGGAAGGTTTTTCCTGCGGTTCTTGGCGAAAGTTAAACAGTGCTGAACTCTTGCGTGAACCGCCTGCAACTAGCGGCATAAGGTTCACATTTTACCACTGATAGCACTGTGGTGCTATCACCTGAGCTTGCAGCGTGTATGGGAACCAGGCTTTAGCCTCAAACTGCTAATATATCCATTAGATCTTCACTCACCTCCAGTCCAAGCCAAGACATTCATAAAAGTAGCATTCAAATCAAGGTGAATACAACCAGATGTGGATCAGAGGTGAGATATTCCTATCATTCCCTTCTTGTGCCAATAAATAATGAATATAGGAAATCACTGCACTGTCTTATCATTGAGCAATACAAAATAGTAATTCACAAACCAACCTTTTTAAAACTTAACAAATATGTAAGGAATTCAACAACAAACATAATCAGCAATGCGAGTGAGTTTGACTTTAGAAAACCTGCAGTCCAGGTTCATAGCTTTGTGACTATTGTGTTTCTATGGAAATAGCAGAGGTATTTCCAAAATACTAACTAATAGGTCTACATGTAAAATACATAACAGCTAAGAGAGATGGATGGCTGTAGAATTTCCTTGTAAACATTTATCTTAACAATTTTTGTTAAAATTTACATTCACCATCAGAATACAACCAGACAAGTTAAATTTAACAGTTTGAGTAGAATATAAAATGGCAAAGTGAATAGAGATCAAATATTAATGCTCAGCATGATTGTTTAATTTAAAAAATGTAATTTTACAAGTTTGAGAAACACAGCAGTAAATAAACAATAACAGAAATAAATAAATAGTTTGATATATATAAAAAAAGTTTGCTGCCTTCCATCGACACTTTTCTGTCACTAACATCTTCAATCCCCAATACAGACGAACTGCGAGTGACTAAACCAACAGTTTAGTTGGCGTGACTAGTGAACTTCTAGTTACTAATTTTATATATATTATTCTTTATTGACTTACTATTACCACCTATCTATTATTTCACATTTTTTAAACTACCAGCAGCGAGTCTGGAGTTGTCTTAGACTTTTTCATTTTTCAGTCATATCCAGCAATATTGTAGATTTACAACACAAAACGTTGTACAGAGAACACAGTAAAAAACATTGATGCATCGTGGCGTGAGGTTACCGAGGTCAACCTCAATGTTATGTAGGGGCTCCTATGCCCTCCGTTCGTCAACGACCTCGGTGGCTTTGATCAGGAGGGCATCAATAAAGAAATTATCAGCACGCTTGTCGGCCTAAGTGACAAACTCGAGCTTGACATGCAGGAGGAGGACTTCGAGGAACTGCTTACAGCTCCTTGCTTACAGCTCCTGTTCCTCCTTACAGAGGAACAGCTCCATAGGGAGCAATTGAGTGACCAAGACCTCATGGAGTTGGAGGCTCAGCAACGTGTCGAAGAGGAGGAAGAGAAAAAAACGCCTGTCCCCATGAAGAAATTCGAAACAAAACTCATGGCTGAGGGGTTTTTGCTCATACATGAAGCCATCGCACTCTTCGAGCTGCAAGACCCAAATAATGCACGCTGCACAAAGGTTGCAAATCAATTGAATGATACCATACAGTGCTACCGCCTTATTTTTTTGATGAAAAAATAAGAAAACCGTGCAATCGTCGTTAGATCGCTTCTTTCAGCCAGTTTCTAGCAAATCCTCTAAGGAAAATACTGATCAACCCTCATCTTCTTCCTACATTGGAGTTACGGAGAAGGAAGTAACTTTTGAAGCCTATTCCAGCGACGACGAAGATCCTCTCATGATATAAAATACGTTGTACGGTACTGTACGTATTCTTTCCATTTTATTAAATGTTATATACAAATATATACTGTACGTATTCTCTCCATTTTATTAAATGTTATATACAAATAAATATTATACAAGCCTTAAACATACTTATATAAACCTTCAATATACTTATATAGGCTTTGAACATAAATTATAATACAAAATATAGCACTGAAGCAACTTACGAACAAGTTCACCTTACGAACAATCGTTCATAGGGTGGGAACCGTCTGTATACAAACATCCAATGCATTAAATACTAAGTGAATGCACACAAGTACATACAATACTGATGCCTAGACTAGATGAGCTAGTACCAAGCATACTATCATCTATATCTATATACATACACTTCGACTTACGAGCTTAATGCGTTCAGAGACTGAGCTCGTATGTCAATTTACTCGTATGTTGGTGCAATTTATTTATATATAGAACAATTAAATATATAAACTATATTAAGAACTGAAAACTTTTAAAACATTTTACAACTTAAAGTTTCATGGTTGCTACCATTCATCAGGTAAAATTAAAATGAACTGAAGCTCATATGACTGTACGTAAAAACACATCGAGTGGCTCAACGATAAAGGCCAGCTACATATACGGTAATACAACAATTTAATTGGTTCATGTCACAGCATTGCAAATTAAGTGCTTATTTGAATGTCTGCACTTTGACACAAGCTTGTTTCTTGAGATTAAGCTTGCAAGCTCAGGTTTGTATAGAATGAAGTATTTCTCCCAAATACACAAATTACAGCGTTTACTAGTCTTATTGTAACTACTCGCTTTTTTCAATACTCTCCACTTGATGTCGTACTGGATGGATCGATCTTTAAGCTGCCATATATAATTACTTAGTTCTGTTGAAGTTCGTTTTGATGGATTGTTGAAGCTGCTACGATGGTTGTAATATCATTTCTTGAATGAGCCCTCTGTCAAGCCAACATATGTCTGTTTGGTAGCATTAGGTTCGTTGGTCATAACTGTAGCATACATAGTAGAACAATTAAATATATATTGATTGGTTTCCATACTCTAGAAAATTCAAATAAAACACTCAAAACAAGATATTGTAACAAAAAGAACGTGTTGGTTATTGTCCTAACTTAGCACATGCTTTCAAAAAGCAACAAATAAAAAATAATGCAAGGAAATGTGATTAAATAAAATGTAAAATTAAATACCTACAATAGCAGCTAACGCTAGCATTTGCCAGAGAGAGAAATATAAGTTATCCTTCATTACAACAGTTGGCTTTGATAAATTTGGATTTTGTCAATGTCTTAAAAGACAAACTTAGAAGCAAATCTAAAAGCAAACTTTCATTTTTAACTTAACGTAATTAAAATTTCTTTGGCGTTCATAGTTTGAAGTTTCCCGCTGGTTAGCTAATTTTTCCTTTGTTTCGCTTTCACGACTAGACGGCCGTTTTAAGATTAACCTATCCAAGAACGTTTGCCTTTGTCGCCCTTTCAACATGTTGCAATTAGGACGAACACAGGTGTCGTCACAAAGGTTTAATGCACGACCACTAGCCAACTTGTCCGAATTTCTATTTTTATAGTTTTGATAGATAGCACCAGCCTTTTCAAAAAGCGTCGTTTCAGTTACGCTGTCACCGGCCAATTGTTTATCTTTAATCCAATGCCTGAGCGGTCTCACCATCAGCGGTCGTGAAGATCGCTGCGCCGTTCAGAAACTATGGTTAGTCCTTTTGCGAGCTAAATGCCCTGAATGTAATCCTTCTGTTTGATAATTGCGGATGTATTTCTGTCATATTGCTGAGCTAGCTCATTGACACATACACATTTTGCATATTTTTCAATAATTTTCCGTTTAATATCAATTGTTTCATTTGCTTTTTCTTTGCATTATTTTTCATTTTACTGGCAAACTTTCGGTCTACGCGCGGTACTTTTAATTCACATAATTCTGCACTAAAAAGCGCGCACAAAAACACGGTACAAAAGTATAACCTGAGCAGTTGAAAAATACAGATTGATGCTGTTGTCATAAAACACCTCCAGCATACTTTGCAACTGACTCACGTACTCGTATCTCAAACATGGCTCGTATGTTAGTGCTAAAACTTGCTTAAAAGCTGGCTGGTGTCTCAAGTTTCTCGGACGTTGCACTCGTAAGTTGAAGTATTACTGTATATATTTCTCAAAGTTTGTCGTCGTCGGAAATCCGGCCATAGATCTTAAAATCTTGGAATAAATATTCCATGCCAAAGATGATTCGATCTCAGACCATGCCGTTCATCAGTCTGACGCCTCACAAACTAGACTATGGAAGTTGAATTGCTATCTTGCCAATATAAATCATGATATCAGAGCAAAACCTAACTGCTTTGCGTATGATGCGAGTCATAGCATAATGTCACGAGAAGTTGTTCGCTCACATTATTACACTGGCTAATAGCAGAAATCTCACTACTTCTCATTGTTTATAAAACAAAAAACTTTTCTCATGATATGTAGTTTGAAAGTTAGAATGGCAAATGTTGTAATATGTTAAATACAGATCAATTTTCTGTCCAAATACTCTTTTATTACACAGGCAATGTTGGGTGGCACAGCTAGTATACTATACTTCTACATAGGAGCTTAATGGTTTTAAGACTGAGCTCGTATGTCAATTTACTCATTTCTCAAGGCACGGTTTCTTATATAAAATGACTAATTACAAATTGATCTGTTACTACAGTATGAGCAAACCCAAAATTAAACCAGATATTGTTATGGAAAAACGTTCTTTAGCTGTTACAATTTAAAAATGTAACAAATACGTAGTTGCTAAAAAATGAAAAATAAATGTACCATCACTATGTTCACAACCGCAAGACTTTTCCTTAAAGACAGACATAGTGGCTAGAGGAGGTCTGATAGAGACTTGACAGCATCAAGTTCGGTACACTAAAGTTTTGTGACGCTCCGTAAGACAAACTTTGAAATTAACATGAATTAATTTAGCTCACTGAACACACACTTTAAGCTGAGTTTTAATCCTTTACTAAACTTACATCAACTTACTCGTCTAAATTTTATATTCATCGTTTTGTACTCTATAAAGCTGTTTGCACATGCGCTCGTTCACAAAAAAGCTGCCATCTTTGTAGAAAACGATCACTATTTCCTTAATTGATAGTATTGTATGGTTTTGTTTTGATGCTATAATAAATAAGGTTAATAAGTTGCGAACAAAAGCATCGTTTTCAAAAATTCATCGAAGAAGCTTTATTTTTAATGATAAAATTTGCCTACAAAGATTGCTGACAACGATGGAATGCCAGCATGGAAAAGCGAAGGACTGTTTTCGGTTTTGCGCCAGTACAGATAGATATAAAGGTGAGGAATCTGCCTAGCCAGTAGGCTTCTAGTTGGCTACTAGCTGCTAGTAGGCTGTTTATTACTCCATAGTGATGAGTCATAAAAACCAACCCTTGGACAAGGCATAACATCGCTCAAGGTCACACATACTTAGACCACATATAATGAGTGGTCATCTAGAGCCAGTTCCTATCTCAATGATTACTCATATCTCAACAAAGAAGTTTGATCAAAAGTCAGCTCGTATCTCGAGTTTCTCGCGAGTTGGGGCACTCGTATGCAGAGGTCTGACTGTATGTAACAATAGTAAATACTGTCCACTCTCCATAGGTTACGGTCTGACACTAACCAAGTTATGTAGGGTCAGCCATACACGATGTTTCCTTACATGCAGCTAGTAAAACCATGTTAACCCTTTCACGGGCAGTGCGACGTTTTTGTCGCTTTGCGATACGGCTGCTAATTGTCAGTGCGACGTTTTTGTCGTTTCGGTAACGTATTTTATTATTGCAGTTTCTGGTTAGCTAAATGCCGTTTTTTGTTTACTTTTTTACCAATAGCAAGGTACGATATAGTAGTTTCGGTTAGCCTCAAAAATTGACTTCAAGGTTGAAAAAAACGATCGTTTTTAGCAGTGATAAATAAATAAACTTTCGAAAAAAATGACTTTACATCTGGAAGTGACGGTGATGAAAAGCCTGGTAGCAGTAATGATGAGGATGTGAGTAGGAGTGATGCCAGTGCCTGGAAGAATATAACCAACATAAACAGTTTATAGCAGTGACAGGCCCAGTATTTACCGGTAGATACGAAAAGCCGAACACACTGAATGACCGAACAGACCGAATATCTTTTGGGAGTTGGCCTCCCTCAACTATTATCTATAAATCAATTATGGCCAATTATTATCTATAAATAATATTGATTGCATGTTTCATATAATTATAATAAATATTACTATATATAGAAATAAATATATTCATTTCCAATTGAATAAAAACAATTTTGGCTAGTTATTTAGCTACTAGTTCACCAATGGTTAACGATACTGCTGAACAAATAAAACCTTTCGCTTCTACTAGGCATTTTCCTTTTATCTGTCAAAGGTAAGGCAAGTACTGATTGGACTAGTGACAGCAAAAATACTTCGATTGAATATGTAATATTTTTATTCACAGCGTGCTTTACTGGCGCGAAAATAAACAATAATCTCTAAAATGTTTCTACGGAAATCATTGAGCTCTTTATTTATAGAAGTTTGAGTTACGCACCCTTATCCTTAAATAGTCACACGAGAGGGCAACTCCCAAAATATTCGGTCTGTTCGGTCATTCAGTGCGTTCGGCTTTTCGTATCTACCGAGTATTTACTCCAGTAGATGCTCAACCAGTAAAGTATTTTGAAAAGTTTTTTGAGCCTGTCAATCCAGGAAGTCCATTTTTGTGGGAGCTCTTTGTTACACGAATAAGTACATGGTGCAAAGACTGTGATGTGGGCCTTTGTAAAGGAGAATGCTTTCGAAATTATCATTTGTAATTAGACAATTATTATGAAAAGCATATATTTTATGTTATACATTTTCATTTGTTTATAATATATATATATATATATGCCTATGGACATATACATGTATACATATGCACCTTTAAACATAGATATATGCACATAATAACACACAGAAAAGTGTATGAGCCTTTTAAAAAAAATTGATTTTTTGGAAAATTAATTCGCCCATGGGAGTCTGATTTAGTTTTGAAAATTTGCCCGCGAAAGGGTTAACATCTTTACTTTTGTAATGATTTCAGTTTAATAATGCTATAGGCCTACTTCCTTCCATGGAGTACAAACTAACCCTTATTCTCATAACATACTGCGTCGACTGCAAACTCACCTCTACGGATGACGTTAGTTTCCTATCTCCCTGCCATTATCACAGTTAATAGATATTTTCGATTGAACAGCTGTTTGTTGGAACTTCGCATCGGCTGTATATATTCAGGGAGACAATTTCAACAGACAAGGGGAGTACATCTACAAAAACAGAAACAAAACTACAAATATAATTTTAACACGGTGTAACTATAGATTTACTGATGATTAGAACAAAAAGGGACCAGACTATCATTATAATACAGTCATACATCGACATAGGAGTGTCCGAACATGCAAGAAAATAGAGATGCATGCCAAGCTTCAAGCAAATTTCTTCCTTGACCTACAAGTAATCTTTGAGATACGAGCTGGTTGACAAAGGTCACTAACTATACACTCAACTAAGCAAGAGGCGGCTTTCGAGAACAGCATCGCTCAGTCTTACCCTTCGAATCTATTTACAAATATCTTTAAAAGGTTGGTTACAAGTTATAGTGAACGCAAAGCATAAGATGCCAAACCGGAAAAGGACAGGAAAAAACAAGACAGCAACATAACAGTAAGTTTAGTATAATTGGTATTCAGTTATTTTGAAAAAGAAATAGTGTCTCCACACAAGAGTTAAATTACATATGAACACAGTCCCAGAACTCATTACGCTGGTATGTCGAGGTATGACTGTAGAGAGTTTAACCACAGACTATAGTATTCAACTGAGCTATGAACAGGTGAGCTAGCCAGATCTTAAGGAATTAGACATCCTAGTCTATTTATAGAACATTGGCACACTGCCAGGACAGACTAAAAACTAATATCATTACAAATATTGGGCAGAATGCTTGCTTATGGATTCCTAGAGCAGAAATATCGGAAACAACTTCAATGAAACTGCAGTGGACCCTCGCCCAACGATTTTAATTCGTTCCAGTATTGGCTTCATGAGAAAAAAGTTTGTATAGAAGGGCATAAAAACCATAGTAAATATCTAATGCAAACACCACCTGGTGAAAATCATCAAAATTTTATATACAAACATTGAAAATCAAAACAAAATAATATATATATCAACCTTGATAACTATAGTACCTATAGTACCTATAGTAACTTTAGTGTATTTAGTTGTCATGATCTGCAATAAAATCCACTGTTACAATGTAATATGTACAGTACGTACCATAAGGAGTTCAGGCAGACGAATAACATAAATGTTGAATTTAACTTAAAAAATTTAACTTACTACACACATAGTTTGATGATAAGTTTCAGTATGTATTTTAGTTATTTTACTAAGTTTCAACTTTGTCATCGCTAAATTTTTATCTCCTGTCCGTTTCCGGCCTCGCTTTCAGAATATATTTTAGGCAATCTCAATGAAACTTTTTTAACCTGATTTGACAAAAAAGCACGAGAGATGCTGTTTTCAAAAGCGGCCTCTAAAAATCTGTTTGAATCAGTTTGGTTAGAATAGTGAATTTAGCTCAGTAGAAAGAGTTAAAATGTATGCTGCGATCATAGATCTCAAAACTATACATTATAGAGTATAGTTACATCATACAGTATAGTTAACAGGTTTATGGCTGTGATCAACAGGTTCTGTTACCAGCTGGAGACGGTGTGTCTGACATAATGTCCTCTCAAGCCAGCAAAAGTTACTACAACAATATCTATTCCTATTGGCTGCTGACCAACTAGACTAATTGGCATGCAGCCAAGAGCCTCAGTTGTCTTCTGTGGGAGCTGTTTGATATGTTGTATAGATTAGAGTATAAAATGCTATATATAATATATAGCATGGTAGCTGTTCGATATATATAATATCGAACAGTTAATAGTAATAAAGTAGTAACCCTTTTGCCACCAAATTAATTTCTTTACCGAGACGTAATCACATACTTCGTAAAACCCACTAATGTCGTACCATGCAGTTATTGGCCATACTGAAATGCTTTGCCAGTTTAATACTGTGTGTCATACCAAAGCTGTTCTAAACATCTCAAACAGCTCTATTTATTGTATTGAATGGAAAAAGATGTAATTTTTGAAAGTTTCTTTTTATTCAGTATTTGCAAAATTTGACTCGTATTCTAAATATAAATATTCCAGAACATTCTAGAATATTATTAGAGTTGGCTTACGAATGAGTAATACAAATAATGTAAATATTGTTTTAAAAGTACCTATCAACTTACAAGATTCATGTACACATGAGTATACAGTTAAACCTCGACACACAAGTGTATTAACGTATGAGAAATTTGAGATATACAAGCTTACGAAAAGGGTTTCGACTCGACTAGGATGCGGGAGGCTGCTTATGGGAATAGCATTGCTCGACCTATTTCATCCTGTCTGTTTGAAAGTTTCAAAGAAACCAGTCAAAAGTGAAAGCGAGATGCCAAGTTTCAAGTCTGAGGAAAAATACAAAAACTGAAATTTAAAAACAAAATTAAAATTACGTTTAGGGTAGCTTATAATAAAAACCTATTTTAAGCACGGGTATAGAAAGCCAGGTTGTTGCAAGTTAAATTAAATAATAATTTGTGTTGCTTATTGTCACAAAATTGCAGCGTACCAAACGTGTCGCTGCCATGTCTATTTTAAACTACCATTAGCAGCTACGTCTGTCTCGTAAGTAAGAACTCCATACAGTATGCTACTTACTGTATAGACTATGTTATGCACTACGTAATACTGTTACAGTTTGTTGTAGATCACAACCACTAGAGAAGTATTTGTTAATTCATGAGAGTAAGGAGTGATTTATAACAACAAATCATTTTAATGTAATATGACTGCCATCATGTATTTAGGTATTTGGTTATGATGACGGAAACAGAATAATTAGTATTTAGTTATGCTATATTCAGACAAATTGATTTTAAATTCTGAAAAATTGACATGCAAGCTCGGTTTTGAAACGCATTAGGCTCATATGTCGAGTTATTACGGTATATGGTAACAATTATTCCCATAGAGTGCAGAGTCAACTTCTGACCCACCTCGGCTGATGACGTTAGTGTCGACTGGATCAAGTTGTAATCTACCCCAATGTATCGTCATCGTTCGCAGATACTTCCAATTGAATCACAGTTTCTTGGAGATTTACATTGGCCCATATATATCCAGAAAGGCAATATCTGCAGACAAGAGCAATTCTGCAAAAAAGAATACAAACACTGCAAATACTATTTGAACATAGAATAACTATAGATTTAAATGTTACAGAAACAAAAACAATGATAGGCCAACCATCAAAAAAACGCAAAAGTTGTGTACTCCAATGCAGAAGAACCATTGCCTTGAATGCGAATGTCAGCAGATGATGTTGACTAGAAGGCAAAAAAGCGAAACCACCGTCAACCTTAACGCAAAAGAGTGATGGCCGTCAACTCAAAACACCAATGTGCTCAATCATCGTCAACTTGATAGCAAAAGCATGCGATCGCCGTTGACTCAAACACAAAAGCGCGCAATCGTCGTCAATTCAAAGGCAAAAGCGTGCGATCGTCGTCGGCTCGAAGGCAAAAGCTCGATCGTTGTCGACACGACTGCAAAAGCACGCCATCGCCTCTAGCGCATAAGTGCACCATCGCGGTAGACTTGGAGGCAGAATCGCGTGATCGCCGTCGACTCGAATATAAAAGAGTGCGATCGCTGTTGACTTGGAAGCAAAAGGCGCGTGATTACCATCAGCCTCAAATGCAAAAGCCTGCAACAGCATCTTGACTCGAGTATACTTTGTCATCGCCTTTGAATATATTTATCTTATTGACTATTAGGTAAATATTCCAAATTTAAAATGCTCAATTGAACACTCAGAAATTTTACAGTCAAATTAGACAAGAACCATTGAAAATTTTAATTATTTGCAATTTTGAGAGTACAAATTTACAAGTAGCATCAACGGATATTAAAATTTGTAACATAAAAATGAATAGACAAGTGAAAACATAATAATTTAGCAATACAAAAACTTGTTTCAAATATTTTAATATTTGAGAAACACTTAGACATAAAAGTCTGTCAATCTTGGCATAGACTGTCAACATGTTGGTTAGCTTGAGAGCGCTCATAGCAGTTGTGCAGTCTGTCACAAACTGTAGAAATAGCAATTACATCCGATATTCTAATTATGAACAGAACTTAGTCTATTCATAAATAAAATATCAATTGTAAAAGCAGCATATCTACTCTATACTGCATTTACAATTGCTAATTGTACAATGTAAATGCAACTCCTGTCATTCACCAGAGTGCTCTTATGATATTGTGTTAATTCTGTGGATAGTTACATAGTTTGGTTTTTGGTGCATCCTAGGCACTCCATGCAACACTGGTACAAACTGCGAAATGACAAAATACCCAAAATACCAAAACTACCCAAGCATTCTTAAAAAATACCAGCAACAATAGTGCTAACTTATAGTGACAGACAATGACTACAGACACATATCAATCTGCAACGCATAGCTATAAGTATAGAATACTGGTATTTAGATGTAGTTACACAAAGAGCTTAAAATTTATGATTGGTTCGTGCCATCTAAAGCTTGATGTATCCTAGTAGCTCATAATCAAGACTTTTCTTCAAAAATTTCGGCTGATTTATGTTTCAAAAAATCTGCAAGCTTCAGTTTGAACTATTTTCAATATGCTAACGTTTGTTGGATTTTAAGGATTATTAAGCGCAGATTAATTCCAGATCTAACTTGTCACATATATCAAGCTGGCATATGCTGATAAACGAAAATTAAACTTGTGTTGTAATTTGAACGAATTTATATGTAAACTCATGTGGAAATATGTCAAAAGTCAATATCAGATTTTCGGCATCTGTATACACAGCTTAAAGGTTGACTTGCAACAAAATTCACATTACAGTTATTTGGTATCAAAAGATTCGCCATGTCTTACTCTATTGTGTTGTAGGTGCCAAATATGTGGGAATGTGATTAAAAGCTCGTAAAAGCTAAAAAACGAACAGGAAATCGCAGCCACACGAGACCGCCCTAGTTTGGATTCGTTTTCCAAAACGGCTAAAATATGACGTATGTGTGCTAAAACGGCTAAAATGTGTGCGAGATAGTTTATGTTTACACTTTCATGCATCCTTATTCGTCGAACTATTTTCACAAATATACTTCACGCTTGCGATAAAAACCATGTCTATTGTTCTTACGCGTCTATTTTATCGGCATCGTAATGCTGCAACTTTGAGCACTGATATCTCAAAACATAGCATACAAATATGTTTAATTTTTTAAGCTTAACTTGAACGATTGCATATCATTCTCTGATAAAAATGATGAGCCTTTTGGTCCGCTATGATGGTTGAAAAATGCTGTAGAAATTTTTCGCGCCATATAGCGGGAATTGTAAGTCACATGACCAGATAATGTTAGTTTCAGTTCAAGTTTGATCTATCGCAAATAGCAAACACGCTTTCTCATATTAAACTTGTTTATTTCAATTCGTCATGTCTAACGCGCCACATAGTGTTTGTGCAGCTGCCAAGCTGAGAAGCACCTTTTTTTGGCCAAGAGCTGAGAAAAGACCAGACCTCCACCGGGCGTGGAACAACTGGGTGAAGCTGGATGTGACAAACTTTATTTATTCGCCTGCTTACTCTTACCTTTGTTTTCGCCAGTTCAAAGACGACATGTTTTCTAACCTGTTTGCATACTCCACATGTCACCAAAGCACGTGAGTAATTTATTTTATGAATTACTTGTATTAGTAGTTGTAACTCGGGTTATTTTCTAGTATTCTCCTAATAGTACTGTATTAATCTATATTTAATATAACAATATTAATGTCATTTAATTGTAATATTATTAGTATTTCATCTTTTTAATTACGTGTATTATCCTTATTATAATAACAAAACTAATTCATACTGCATATCTATCTGTAAAACGTAATATATTAATATATAATTGATAAAATAATGTTGTTTCACGATTAATTTCGCCAAATTTCTTAACCCCACTCACTTATAGATATGTTATATAAAATAGTTATTGTCATTTTCTGGTATCATCGTTAATAGCATATTAATATTATTAGTTGATTATTATTAGTATTAGATGAAGAATTTGTGCCAACCACTGAAGACTGGGAAGAGTTTGAGCGCTATGTTGGCCAGCGTCAAACGCTCTCCAATTACATGTAAGATAGAGCTGAACTAAACCAAACTTGACAAAATATAAAAAATATCCATAGAGTTATTACTCACATTTTATTTTCACAATATCATGGATTCTGATAGGCTTTTGTAAAATCTGTGTCATGATTGCATGGCTATATATTTATTCTTTTTCTGATCAAGCAAATATGATATAATAACAGGAAATGATGTTGTACATATCTTATTGCAAGTCAACTATTGTGTCGTGATTTCAGACCCGAATCCTCCTTCAAAGAGGAGAAAATAATAGTAAGTGTGACAGCACTCCAGCGACTATTTCACTGTCACACCTGCGCCCTCCCCTGCTCATTCACGATGGTGCGAGAAGGCGGATGGGTAGAGTTCAAGGTTACATGTGTCTCCTGTCACCGATCGTACACTTGGGAAACAACTGCCAGGGTGAACAGAGCTCACGTCATCAACCCCCCTGCTGGCAGCTGCATCACTCTTTTCTGGCGGATGCCTTACGCAGAACTTCCGTTTTCGGTCGCTCCTGAACATCGCAATACCAAGCCACAGCGTTTGCCTCTACCAACAAAGAGAATACTTACATGGTGTGAGTGTTAATATTTACTCATAAACTTGGAAAATGTGAGTAAAAGCTTGGCACACTAATTGAATAACGACATTTAGAAACAATTTTTTTCTTGAAATGAAAATATGTCATCCTTCAAGCAAAATATATTATAATTCAAAATTCTGATTCTTCATCATAATATAGCACAAAAAGGGGGAAGAGGATTCTACATTCTTAGACTAATAATAATGATACAAATTAATCTTGTATAATGAAGTTTTACAAGATTTTACAGTGTATTGCTGAGCAGTACACCCTGCATAACGAGGGATTGATGGCAGCAATCGATTGGGAGCTTGATTTGGCAGGTGACGGTAGATGCGATAGTCCGGGGCATTGCGCACTATACAGAGCCTACACTATGATGGATCAGAGCTGCGGTTTAATAGTCAGCAGCCATCTTGTCAAGGTAAAACTTTGACAGTTTTTACTTCACAGCCTGACAAAAACCCAAAGTTTTTAGTAGTTATCAATACATAAACATGAAGTTGTTCATCTAGCTAAATAGTTCATTCAAATAATGTGAAAGTAATTGTTGGTCGTAACTTTCTTTATTTTGCAGTCAACAGAGACCACCAGCTCTAACACCATGGAGCTGGAAGGCTTCAAGCGATGCCAGTCCGATCTAATTTCCCACGGCCTGAGAGTGAGGTCCATTACAACGGATGTTGTTACAAAGGTTGTGTGCATACTGCAAGCTTGTGTTTTGGCTTATGCCGCAAATTTGTCGCCGTGAGCGACGGCCTCTACCTGCCTGCTTGGTGTCTAAGATTCGGGCTCTTTTCCCACCAACGGATGATGAAGAAGAGTTTGCAGACTTGCAAACAAGATTTGCGGCATAAACCAAAACACAAGATTGCGGTATGCACACAACCTTTTCCGAGCATTTGGCGATGGCTCTCCAAATGGGAATAGATTATCTACCAAAACAATTATTGAAAAACAATAATTCCTGATCATCAAAATAATCTCGATCTTTATATAATAAAATCATAAAACTAATACTCTCTACTGTAGTAAGTGTACAAGCCAAATATAACAGTTCTCCTTGTGTTCCACGAGTTCAGAATATGTGTGTTCAACTGATGCATTAAATGCGTAACACAAGAATTTTAGATAATGCTTGACACATTAGCATAGCCTTGGTGTTGTTGGCATTAAATGAATATCCAACTCACTATGATATCGCAGGTAATTATTCCACCTCAACTCAAGGGGTGCAGACGCCACAAATTCGTTTACACCAGGATGCATACACAGGCATTCATGCTCCCCTCGGTCAAGGAGACAATGCGCAAACTCAGCATAATGGCAGCACAAACATTCAGGAAGAGATGGCATGTCTTGACAACGCTTGCAGGCACACCACTCTGTAGCCGGTGGTATTAGCTCCTAAAGAAATGAACAGATATGTCTATGCAACCATAGCTAATACATCAGGTCGATGTTATCCAACAGTATATCAGTGCAGCACTAGATTTAAATATTAAAATTGTTAATGTTGTCATTCGAGAAAAATCTGTAATTATTTTTTCGCAATATTGAAGCAATAATTATCATCATTAAAATCATATATAATAATATTCGTTCTATCACTCTCGAGCTAAAACTATTACTACTAGCTAGCTTGGCACATAAGAGCTGGCTAGTGGCGGTGCTTACTTGCTGGGAGGTTTGATTCTGTTGAGGATCTTCTTCAGATAGAGCGTCAGACTCGAAACGCCAGGGTCTTAACTTTTCAGAATTTGACATTTTTTATGAACGCGACTCACACGAATAGTCGAACGGAATGGCCAAGCCGAAACTGTAAAGTAGCGAGCATCTATATTTGATACGGAGTCTTAGGTAAAACCCGAAGTGTTTATCATAAGCTATTGCTACGATAAGTTTGATATTGAGCTTTTTATTGGCCTTTCAATTCACGCGAGAACATCACGTGACAAGACAATAACCATACAGCGCGGATACGTCATCGAAATCAAGAGATTCCAATCTACGGCGGCTTTTTGTTTTTGAGCTTTTAAGAGCTTTTAATCACATTTCCACATATTTGGCACCTACCACACTACAGAGTAAGACATGGCGAATCTTTTGATACCAAATAACTGTAATGTGAATTTTGTTGCAAGTCAACCTTTAAGATTTTACTATTTAGTAGCACGGCCAGAGGTCTGCTACTTAGAGCATACCCACACATGCTGCATAACAATGGTAAAAAATATCAAAGTGTTATATGCATTGTTTCTTTTCACCTCTTAGTGAACCAGGTTAGTAGTGTTTTATTCTTGTTGTCACTGCATGGTATGAAAAACTAACATAATTGAACTATTTAAATATGGAAAACAGGCTAAACCCTACATTCTGCTGTTTTATTGGTCAAATTAGTACACATATCTTGTACCAAGGCTACGCATGGTGAATTTTTATTTGGTGGGCTCTCACCTTGAAGACAAGGTCAAGGCTATCCTATAAGATATCTTACTATTTTATATAAACAAGACAATAATTATCACTCTGATTAAGCTTGTAGAGAACCAAAAGTCTGTTGGGCTTTACCAGAAGCTAAAGACGCGTGAGCAATGCATGAATGGTGCAAATATGTTTCACAACCCAATTGCAAAGGCACATAACAACATTTCTAACCAAAACCAGGAAAAAAGATAATCGGACAGTATCATTATGTGAAAAGATTCAGTTTCATTCAAAATAAAGCCATAATTTAGTTACCATTACGTATTCTAATATATACAACAGCCGATGAGAACTCACTTTAGATGCCAATTGCTGTATATAGTGTTGCTAGGGCTTGCTCTTTACCTAGTGAATGTTGCAATCCTACGGACATCCTTGCATCTTATGTTTAAACAATATGTAAACTTTTTAATAATGTGGGAAGTTCTTAGATCACAACTAGTCCTTATGTGAACTGTTTATTAGCAATCTGATTCAAGCACTAAACACAACAGAATGAAAATGCTACATCGTTGAATCTTACCTTTGCATGCAGCTGTTACTCGCAGTCAGTCGATAATTTTCTACATCAGTAGTTACGCGTTCGCGAACGGCAGGAGGTGGCTATTGTCTTGAAATCAGTGAGAAAGCCTCAGCCAATCACAGCTTACAACAGCTAGTAGCGCCTTTCTGAGTGTATAGGAGGCGGAGATAATTCATCCCTTGTATGTAACAAAACGCATTGAATAGATTCGAAGGTCGCCGCGTCTCATACACGGCGCTGAGCCCTGCTGTGTCCTGATTGGTTCGAATCTTGTGATTACGGTCAGGCAGAGGAATTATGCACGAGTCGGCTAGGGAGAGTCGGTCAGATCTAAAAAAGATAACGATTTGTGAGTTTCTAGCCCGCAGTTCCTAACTCGGTTTGAAAACTGTGTAGCTGTGTTGGCGATTATATGTAATCAGTAGTACCATGGACGTAATGGATTTATTTAATAGAACTATAACTGTTTTCTAGCTAGACTAATATTTGCTGAAAAGTCAGGTTCCACCATGTATTTAATAGAAATATAACTGTTTTGTAGCTAGGCTAATAATTGCTGAAAAGTCAGGTTCAAATTTGTATTGTAATTAGAAGAAAAAGTAAAACTGTTTTGTGGGCAAGCCAAAACCTGCTGTAGTCATATAAAATAACCGTTTTGCAATGTAGTACATACAAGTTTGTAATAATATTATCAATGTACAAGCTCTATTCAAAAGTATACTAAAAACCATTTACAACAGCCTACTACAACCACTCAGTGCATCTAGCATTAGCAGTTTTGTAGTTGCGTAGAAACGGCCTTATTAACGCGCTGTTATATTAGGCGCCGAAATTAATTTACGTGTACATTCCGCAACTGATTTAGGAATTGCGGCTAGAAACTCACAAATCGTTATCTTTTTTAGATCTGACCGGGAGAGTCAGTGATGCTTTGATCCAGCTACAACCTGCAAAATGGTTGGCACATTGACTTATTAATGCTTCCAATCTGAAAATAGCCTTTTGTTTACTAATATTGCATTGGTTAGAAATGAATGCAGGACACCGTCACACAAACACAAATGGTTCTTGTTAAACTATTGTCCCTGAAAACTATCACATTTGTATAATTGTGAGCCCATGTGAGCAGAGTTAATAGCTACTAAATATTGAACTTTTTTCTTTTTTTAATTTGTTTATAAATAGTAATATTGTTATGAAAGTTTTGAGCGTCTTACCAGCGATGAATTTTTATCAATTTTAATCTTGAAACATTTTGGCAATCAAATAATCTCAAACATCAAAAACAGTTGCAAATGATAGAAAAATACTGTTTTATTCTGATAAACTCTACAAATATTGTGTAAGTTCATTGTTAATGCCAATGTAGTCATGGCCAAGTTTACTTTAATCATTTCATTGTTGAGTGCACACGACTCCAAAATGATTAATTATAAAGCAACTCAGTAGCACAGTTTAAAGAAAATTTGGACGATTAATGTTACAGTTCAACAGTAACTCAATAGAACCAATAATTGTCTTTTTCTTATTTAACCTATTTACAACAATTTCACATAACCTGAAAAAACTTGAAAAATAATTCAAATTATATGAGATCGCGAGTTCGAAACCTTTACGGTGCAATCTTATTTCTCAAAATCAAACTTTGGCTTCAGGCAGACTAAAGTACAGACAGACACAGTTCTGCTTATACTAAAGATAATAACCTTGAAATGATTGCTAGTTTGTAATCTTGGGGGAGACAATTCTCAACAAAGCGTGACCAGCTTGACCGGGATTTGAGCTCGGGACCTCTTACACTCAAAGCTAGAGGCATACCCAAGACTCCCATTGCTATGAAATATGTAAAGAAATTCTGACATTTGGTTAGTGTCTCCAAAGCAACAACAAAACCAACTTTGCAATTTCTTTTCATATCAATCTTAAAAATGTTAGTCAGCTACACTGGGATTTGAACTCGAGACCCCTTACACTCAAAGCTAGAAACATACCCAAAACTAATAGTGCTATTAAAGATGTAAAGAAACTCCACATTTGGTTAGTGTCTCCAAAGCAAGAACAAAGCATATTTGAATTTCCTTTTCATATTAACCTTAGAAATGTTATTCAGTCTCACCAGGATTCAAACCCAGGACCTTTCGCACCCGAAACGAGAATCACACCCAGAAACGTTCAAGCCACGAATGATGGATGTAACCGAAACCTGGCATTTTGCTACGTACTCTAAAGCAACAACTCCATTGTTTTTGGTTGTTTCTGCTGTTGCAAGTACTGATGCTTCACATTGGAGCAACTGAAATCTCGAAACTATTTAGTTTTTGGAACAAAAAACAGATGATAAACCTATGAACCGAACACTTTCACTGAGGAAGTTTATAAAGAAGATATTTGCAAGATCAGATAGACCGAAACATGTGCACAATACAAATTATTTTGAAACACTGATGCCATAATTGCTCTGCAGTTAGTAGCAGTCCATAGCAAGGATTATAATTTTAACTCCCAAATGAGACAATGATGTCAGACAAGGTGGGAGACACAGAGAATTAGAGTTCTACCAAGACTCCTTAACCTTGAGTTAGATTAAGGACCAGAAGTAGTCAAGCAATCACTAAACATTCTCAAGTGCTACGTACTGCACAAATAAGTTGAGTTTATAACTGAAATATTTTAACAATACACAATATCTAACTTACTGTATGCCAATCAATGATAGTGCTGACACAATTAGGCACATAGTTTCTATAGATGAGACGCGAATGGGTGACTTTTGTTGACTTTAGGGTGCTTTCAGAACTTTGAAAATCTCATACTGGACTTTACACAGGCACGTTGAATTCTTGTGGAATATTTCATTTTACTGAAATCAATTTAGCAAAATAATTATTACAAAAGGTTTAAAAATGACCAAATAAATAACTTTGCAAGCTAATTTCATTTTATAAAATCTGCAAAGTATTTTAAAACCTATTATATTCTTTAAGTTTATATATAATTAGTACCAGCACTCTTATAATTACCAAATTGTAGAAAACTCAAGTGAATTATTGGCATGAAGTTGGATATGAAGTTATGTTATCTAATTTCTAGCAAAAACTGTCATTAAAGCTGCGATGAACTCTGTGAGATATTTAAATGTAAAAGTATTTTAAATCACAAAGGTCGCAGCACAAAAAGGCATAATGAGTTCGAAAGACTTCAAGGGTGTCAACTCCTCAACAGTTCAATTGACATATTTTCTACGTGGTCTGCTGACAACTTAACATTTGTCACAAAATATTAAATTATGAGCACAGAAGCTTTAGTTGTCAGAGAATTTCAGCTAGTTGTCACCAGTTCCCTTTACACAGAAAGGGTAACGAGTTAGACGTAGCTCACAATTTCATTCCACCATTTATATATCCTGAATTATATGAAGTCATGAGTTCAAATCCTTTACAATGCAATCTATTTTTAAGATCTAACTGTAAACTCAGACAGTGAATCTGAAGGTTAGAGAGAAACAGTTCAAATTATACTAAACATTGTATTAAATAAATAGTCAGATTCATTGATACATAAAATATATAATAAAGATAATTATATAAAATAGTTACCGTTATCACACGTTAAGAGTATCAAGGCTGAATAGATCTTGAGTTAAACGAAGAGGCACTGAAAATACTAGTTCTGGCATGAGCCAAGCAGTGAGTAATATGCAGACAACATGGAATTGCTAAAAACACGCCTAACGTTTTGCTTTTGAAATTTATATGATTTAATATATTTCAAGATTTATACGATTAAATATATTTCAAGACTACTTAAACTACTTAAAATTCTACTAGTTCAAAATTACTTTTAAATATGTTTTATCACAATGCACATTCTCAAATCACTGCAGACCAATTTTTTATCCAGGAGTTAATACTCAACAAAAGTTGAATTATTTTAAACACCTATCAACAGCAAAAAGATACAAAGAGAGTGAACAACTCCAATCTGTATCTTTTTTAAACTGATCAGACTGATGAGAATGACAACTCTTAATAATGATTTTCTGAACCAGAAATATTAGTTAATCAATATATGGGTTATGACTAAAACTGTCAATAGACACTTACCTTGCAGATCATTGTAGCTGCCTATCACGATAAATTTAGCATGCAAGTGAGGATTCTGTCATCATGTCGAAGCAGGGAATATACCATCTGTTGGCAAACATCTCTTTCAACATCTATTAAAATTCATTGTACGATAACAAGTAGATGAGAGTGTTAGAAAAGAAAGTTGAATACTTTACTAGTTATACCAGCCAAACTGCTCTAGTTAATTTTTTCATAAATAGGTCATTCACTGCGTCATAACTGATTACACCTGTACTCTGCGTTGATTAAACATGAAAAATGTACTAAGCCTAGAAATGGGCTTTTGGTAAATATCTGAATTATTACCCTGGTTAGACCTTCTTTTGTGACATACATGTACAGGCATAATTGTTTGAGATAGTAGATAACTTAAAATCATACTTTTTGATTACAATAAAACATTTTAGCAATTTCCTCCATAAAAAATGTTTGCTGATATAGGAAACTCCGGCTCATTGATGCAGATGGCCATGAGCGAGCATGCATTAAAAATATATTACTGCTTGCTTTTTTCAAAAAACAGATATGTCTGAAATTTATAATAGTTTAAAACACTATAACATAATTATTTCAAAAGAAGTATTACTAGCACACAATTAGTCATAAACTTGTGATACTTGGTCAGCGGATGGTATTGAGTCAGTCATCAATTGCATGGATTATCATTTCAACTCCCAAATGATACAATGACATCAGACAAGATTGGAAACACAAAAAATTAAAAGTTACATAATGACTTCCTAACCTTAAGTTTAATCAATAGTCAAAAGTCACTAAACATTCTTAGACTTCAGGTATTGGACATAATATGCCCAATACTTATATTATGAATTTTTTTTTAAATCGGCTATCGGATTCTACGCATACTTTTGTATATGATCGTTTGGAATTCAGTTACATATATTGGACATTTATAGGAGGATTGCAGTAGTTTAACCTTGTCTGTGGTTTACAGAAATAATTGATGAACAACAAATATGAGCTATTATATGAGCTATATATAGCTAATATATGAGCTATTATATGCAAGACATTAGAATCAGTTATATATGACATCTTGTGCCATCAGTTTCAAAACATACTTTTGCGGTAAGCTTTTATGCCTTACCAGTATCTACTTTATATAAAAACGCCATTATGATATGCCCACAGTAATGTGCTTAAGTGAACTACCAAATGTTCCAAAATAAATAAATTGTATTTTGAAGTCATGTTTTATTACAATATAATGTAGCAACTTATTTCATAGAAATTCTTTACTGATGTAAGAAAATCTGGCTCATTGTTGAATAAGTTTATGAGGAAACAAACCATTTTTCTCACATTTTTACAAAATTTTTAGAAATTTACAATAGCTTGAAAGGCTATAACATAATTGCTTCACAGGAAATATTAACAACCTAAAATTAGTAAGACTCCATAATTGGTCAGCAACTATACTATTGAGTGATTTGTCAATTGTAAGGAATATGATTTCAACTCACAAATGAGACAAAGACGTCAGAAGATGTATGGGACACAGAGAAATAGAGTTAAGCCCAGACTCTTTGATCTTAGGTTACATCACATGACCAGACCTAGTCCAACACCTACTAAACTTACACACCCTAAGCATCAGACTTATTAAACTTGTTTAATATTTTCACTTTCATTTAAAGTTACACAAAGACTCCGCAACCTAAGTTAGATAAATAGCCAGAAATAGCCAAACAGTCACTGATCATCTGCAGGCATCAGGCATATGAGTTCAGTTCGTCACAAAGAATTTAAGCAGTATACAATCTCTAACTAATGTCAGTCAATAATAATCATGAAGGTAGTACAGTCACGTATACACAAACTTGTTTATATAGATAAAAATGGATGGTCTGAATTTTAAGTGCTCGTTCAGACTCAGTACGCCTTGTCAGGTCGTATGTGATTTTCATACACAATCTGTGTTTGAATTCTAGTCGAGTTCTTCTCACATTCTAAGAAAACACACATTGGTTATATTTTGACTGGATTTACAATGGTACATGATGAATGAAAAGGCTCAGCTATATAACACTTTAAAATCAAACTTGTATGAAACTTCATGGTACGGAATTTTATAGCAGTATATTGCGGTGAGATTTTGTGCCACCAGAACTTACTGTGGTTTGAAAAAGGGTTGGTGTTATAAGAAAACAAAGAGAAAACAAACAGCACTTGTTGACAAGCGTTAAGGGGACGTGTGCTAATGTCTCGTTAAAATCATTAGCCTGAGATCATAATAAACAATTAATAGTTGACGGTTACTATAATTGACTGCTTGCTGTATAACAGGAAATTTCAATTAAATAGAAAAAAGCTTTTATCACGTTGGAAGAAAAGCTCTCATAAAATCGATTGAGCAATTACTCTCCAAGTCGCGTATTAACGACAGTGTTATGAAAAGATAACTCCAAGTTTATGAACAAATTTTATGGTGTACCGCACAACATTCAGGAATAGATAGTTTTAAAAATTTTACCATGCATTCATGTGAAAATGTACAAAATCCTTTCAAAACGGCCAGTGTTAGGTGACAAATAATGTATGAACTCATTGAGTTAGTTTTAAAAGAAAGTATCAATTTTTGTATTAAAATTCTAAGGATTATGCAATCGAAACCATGAATGCCTCACAGGCACTGAATATTGTACGACTTACATATGTACAGTAATACTTCAACTTACGAGAAACTTGAGATACGAGCCAGCTTTTAGGCAAGTGCTAGCACTAACATACGAGCCATGTTTGAGATACGAGCACGTGAGTCACTTGCCAAGTATGCCGCAGGTGTTTTATGAGAACAGCATCACTCTGTATTTTTCAACTGCTCAGGTTATACTTTTGTATCGTGTTTTTTGTGCGCGATTTTTAGTGAAGAATTATGTGAATTAAAAGTACTGTGCGTTGACCGAAAGTTTGCCAGTAAAATGAAAAATAACGCAAAGAAAAAGCGAATGATAACAGTTGATATTAAACGGGAAATTATTGAAAAATATGCGAAATATATATGCGTGATTGAGCTAGCTAAGCAATTTGACAGAAATACATCCACAATTATCAAACAGAAGGATTATATTCAGGGCATTTAGTTCGCAAAAAGGACTAACGAGTAACGATAGTTTATAAACGGCACAGCGATCTTCACGACCGCTGATGGAGAGACTGCTCAGGCATTGGATAAAAGATAAACAATTGGCCGGTGACAGCGTAACTAAAACGATGCTATGTGAAAAGGCCGGTTCTGTCTATCAAAACTATAAAACTAGACATTCGGACAAGTTGCCTAGTGGTCGTGTATTAACCCTTCATGACGACACCTGTGTTCGTCCTGACCGCAACATGTTGAAAGGGCGACAAAGGCAAACGTCCTTAGATAGGTTTATCTTAAAACGGCCGGCTGGTCGTGAAAGCAAAACAAAGGAAAGATTAGCTAACTAGCGAGAAACTTCAAACTATGAACGCCGAAGAAATTTTAATTCCTGTTTTTAAAACCGTTCCCGGTTTTAATTACGTTAAGTTGAAAATGAAAGTTTGCTTTTAGGTTTGCTTCTAAGTTTGTCTGTTAAGACATTGATAAAATCCAGATTTATCAAAGTCAACTGTTGTAATGAAGGTTAACTTATATCTCCCTCCCTGGCAAATGCTAGCGTTAGCTGCAATTGTATGTATTTAATTTTACATTTTAATTAATCATATTTCCTTGCATTATTTTTTATTAGTTGCTTTTTGAAAGCATGTGGTAAGTTGGGACAATAACCAACATGTTATTTCTGTTACAATATCTTGTTTTGAGTGTTTTATTTGCATTTTTTAGAGTATGGAAACCAATCAATATATATTTAATTGTTCTATATGTAAATAAATTTCACCAACATGCGAGCAAATTAACATACGAGCTCAGTCTCGGAACGCATTAAGCTCGTAAGTTGAAGTATGACTGTAGTTAAAAAGCTCCTTAAATGTAGTGGCAGCGTGTTTTAATGTACCTACAAGTCATTGGGTGCCAACATCAAGGCATCTCTTAGACAAGCGAAAATGAAAACATTCAACGCTGTCACCAGCTGCAGCAGCCTCTTAAGTTGATTTTTAAAAAATGCACTTCATCTTACTTCATTGTGTTGCAGCTATCTTGTAAGCATTGCAACAGCCTGCGAATAATAAAGCTGATACAGTCAAACCTATACTTACCTTTATTACAACAAACAAACCTTTTAATATACAATGACTGTGGTGGATACCGACTCTATATATTAGAAAGAATTTGTAATATTCAACTTACAAAGTTTTCAAATAATTGAGATTTTTTGGCAAAAAATGATGACGCTAGTAAAAACTGAAAATTAAATGTAAAAAGATATATTTAATTCGAATATATATTTTAACTTGAACTAACTTATTGTGAAATTATAAGGCAGAGTAAGTTGCCAAAATAATTGTATAAAAAAGTAACAGGTTGCAAAGTGATCCTAGGTTTTGTCTGTACTCAGTTTAAACAATCAAACATGGCTTCATAAAAAGTCAATAAATCAATTTTGTAAACCATTTTCTGCACCCAGAACAAGAATTATGTTCTAGACCATCAAGCTTCGCATTAATCATTTTAATCAAACAAAATCGGACTCTTTGTTAGTGTCTCCAAAAAAAAGAACCAAACATAAATCAAAATGAACTTACAAACAAATCCTCAAAATGTTCTTTGGCTCCACCGAGATTTGAACCCGGGACCTCTTGCACCGAAAACAAAAATGATTCCATGAACTATCAAGATACGGATTAGGTAAACAAAATTTGACATATTAGTAGTGTTTCCACGCAACAACAAATCATGCATTGAAGCGCTCTTTCAGATTGCTCTTAAAAAGGTTATGGTTGTGACCGAGGTTCGAACCCAGGTTCAGTAGTATGAGCTAATGGTTCTGTTACTTTATTTCAATCTTTTCAATTTAAAGGAATACTTAAATTACACTGCAGATACAGAAGTGATAAATATATTCTGTCATAAGGGCTTATTTTTAAAAGACTGCGGAGTGCTTATGTACACATGAGCTGACACTTAACAAAGTTAATGGATTAAAAAACTCTCCACGATTACAAAGAAAAAGTGAACAACTCTAATTTCGAAATTTCCAGACTAATTAAACAGATTAGACCGACAACTCCTAATAACAATACTTTTTGGACCAAAACTATTAGGTAACTATAGATATATGGGTTGGGACTGAAACTGTCAATGGAGCACTTAGCTTGCAGGTCATCATAGCTGCCTATCAGGATAAGTTCAGCATGCAAGTAGGGATTCCTTCATGGTGCAGAAATAGAAAAGTACACTATGACCTCCTTAAGATATTTGTTGAAATTCATGTTAAATAATTGCAGCTGCATTATTGGTTAATTTTGCTATGTATGTCAAGGTAGAAGAGTGCAAACATCTGAAAAACCTTTTGTAACAATAAGTTGTTACAAACATAAAGAATGATTGAATAAAACAGATGAGAAAGTCAAGCATAAGCAAATCGTGTAGATAGTCAGCATAAGGAACTGATACTTTGCCCTACTCAATTTCTAGCATGCATGACATGTGCTCCTAGATAAATATAATAGCAAATGCTTATCTTAAGATTGCAAACTAGAAAACTGTCTGTAGCCTGTATTCTCATTCACAGAGTGAATGGCGGGTGCAACCATGTTTAGCATAAGAAGAGACAACTTCTAATAGATGAATATTTGGTAGCTATACAGTCAAGCAATGGTCACTAAAGTTACCTTGCACCTTAGTCATTATAACTTTATAGAGAAGCAAACCTTCTTTTCTTATCGAATAATGATATATGGTGGTTCATATACATATAAATGTTCAATGGTGGAGTAGCTCTAAAACAAAAAGCATCAGCATCTGCCAGTAAACAGCAAAAAAATGGACACACTATCCAGTTCAGCTCTAAGAGTTTATTGTGCAGTTAATAAGAAAGAATTGAGAATGACTTCAAAGAATCCGAAGCAATAGCTTTGCATAAGGATTAACAGGATATAATTTGGGTTATGTCTGCCATAATTGAGTTTGAGTTTACAGTGAGAACCTGTATTAAGTAATTTAGAATTATGTAACACCGGTACAAAAAAGCCGAAAAACTCTTTTGCGCTCTGGATAGTTCCATATTAGATATAATCTGAAACATGGAAATATTCTACATGTAGTTTGTCAGTGCAAAGACTAATAACTAAACAACAAAAATTATTTTGCATTTAGTGGTTTGACTTCTTTGGAAACCGAGTCTTAAAAAAACTTGATTGGCTTCGCCAGGATTTGAACCCTGGACCTCTCAAACTCCCACTCTCACACTGGAAAGAGGATACCCAAATGGTCAAATGCCATTGCAACCTTGTGTTTAATTTATTTATAAAAACAATCATGCACTGTAACATTTTAAAAAATTGCTTTAAATGTTTTAAATAGTCGTCGCAAGTAATTGACTATTCAAACTAGTTGCTAATGAGTTGGTTTTACTTGAGTGTTTTAGATTCTCTATGCAAAGTCTATAAGTGCTCACATTAGAAAATGTTGCAAGGTAATTATTACAGAATTTTGTGGAATTGGGTGCTCGATAATCAATAATTTTGTTTAGCTCGTTGCAAAATTGTCAACTCGGAGTTATCTCCTACACGCAACTTACAGCGATATGTACTAGACACAGTTATTTTTTATCAAAGGGTGATAAACAAATCAATTAAAACAGTTTAAACATATACACTAACCGATTTGGTATGAATACAGAATTGAACTATTTGAGCCTGAAAACGTAACAACGTTTTCAAAAGTCCTAAGGCTATAGCATTTAAGAATGCTATGCACGCTTGTTGGTTTCTTAGAAAGAAGACTCCACTATAATTCTTCTATAAATTTTGAGGATTTTGCAATCAAAACCTATAGGTCTCACACATACTGAATAGCTCATCACCTAGAGGTAAATCTAAAAACATCTTAAATTCAGTTACATGGTGTTTAGGCATACCTACACGTCATTGGGTGCAAACATCAATAAGCTCCCACATCCGTGAACATGAAAACATTCAAGCTTCTGCATATGCACCAACAGATTCTTAAAAAATGTGCGCAATCTTATGCCATTGTGTTGCAGCCTTCCGAATTTCACAGCGACCTGCAAATGAAAAAATTGGATACAGTGAAACCTTTACTGATGCTTATTTCATCAAACAAACAAACAAACTTTTAAACATACAGAGACACACTACAGCAGGTATTTGACTCTATATTGGAAGTAATTCGTAATATTCAACATTCAAAGTTTTCAAATATTTTAGATTTTTGACAGAAAATAATGAGATTGGCAAAAACCTATCATGAAATGTAAGAAAATTACACATAATCCAAGTTTAAAATAGCCCTAGTGTAAAGTAGTCCAAGTTCCAAAAACAAACAAAAAATGACATCAGAAAGCAAGTAGGAGCAAAAGAAACGAGCTAAACCTAACCTAGCTTTCCAATTTTTGAGATTTTTCTTTGAGAGAGGAGTTGGTCGCGGTCCACGCTTAGAAATATGCAAAACCGAGTAATTCTGTGATTGAGCCTTTTGTGCTCCAACTGGTTCCGATTTGAATCAGAAACTAAACATGTAAAAATCATGTTTTATTGGTAGAAAATGTGTAACTAAATAAATAAAAATAATAATATTGAAATTACTACTCGCTTGACATTTTGGAGAACCGAGTCCTTATAAAACAAGACTAACTTGACTAGGATTTGAACCCAGGACCTTTAACACCAAACCAATACTAATAATATCAAAGACCATCAAGCCATGATTGATGTAAAGAAAATCTGAAAAGGCACTAACAAGTCATTTATAAAACACACTTTCCTGCCAACCTGGAAAATTGTATTGGGCTTCACCAGGATCAAACCGGATACTAAAAGTGGGAAACATATCCTTTGGCAATCGAGCCCACCATAAAGCAGAATATACATCTTTTTAGTAATGCAAGCAATAAAGGTTAAAATCAGAGCTACAAAAATCTCCATTAGAACTTGTTTCTTTGGTACAGCAAATAGACGGTAAACATATAAGGTGAGCACTCCTAATGAGTAAATTCATAAAAAAAACTATTTACAAGACCAAGTAAACAAACTGAAAAAACAAATTTAAGTTATAAATTTTATTTCATAAAAAAATGTATACGCTTTTGAGAAACTCTAGACTGATCATGTCTCCACGTCATCGGCTGACACCTAACAAAGATCAAACTTAGGAGCACAGGAATGGGAGAACAACTCCACATTTTACTTTTATTCAGGCTGATTATATCGGTTAGACCAGAGATTCCCAATCTGTTTTAGTCAGTTATCTCTTGTCCCAGTTATCCCCTTTCATAAATTTGATTCTTGATGAATCTTTAACTTGCATGACTAAAAACAACCAATACAAATTATAATCTCACTTTTTTCTACATATCTAAGCATATTACAACAAATTACTAATTTTTATACAGCACGCATGCAACACGCAACAATACGTGACCTTCGGCATGGCGGTGAATTAGTTTATGACTAGGTTAACTTACTATCCAATCGAAATCTGGATGAACGTGTTCACATATATCTGGGTTCTGATTAGTAGGTCATTATTAGCAACTAGTGTTATAGATATAACCAAAATGTTGAATGATGGAACCCAAACTCACACGGCACAGCAGGACATAAATTAAAGATTTAACAAATCAGTACGATTCTGTAAGCAGGAAATACACCATGGCCTCATGAAGATAGCAGTAACCGTTAATTTCAACTGTTGAAAATCATCGTCGGCTTGTGCTGTGGTGTTTCTTGAGTAGTTTGGATATGTATGTCAAAGTAGCGGAGTACAAATATTTGAGTTCAATAAAAAAGCGAATTTTCATTTCGTGTCAATAATTAGAGTAAACAAGTCTAAGAAAGTGTGTTAGACAACAAGCCCTGTAGGATGTTATACCTATTAGCACCCTGGCAGTATACTGAGCCATGAAAAATCATCAAATCTAATAATTAACCGCACTTGTTTTTCGACAAAGCAGCGCGACAATTGATTAGCACATACGATAGTGGGAAAATTAGCCAACCCAGAGGTTGTGGGTTCAAAACCCTGACAAATCAATCTTTTTTCAACTTCCAACCGAGACTTTAGACAGAGATGGCTTTTATAATAATAAAAACTAGAAAATATTCAGCGCAATAGGAGTTGCTCTCACATGAGTATTCATGATTGAAGTGTCTTTACTATTTACCACAACAAGGACTTCATGTCGTGAAGTTTACAGAATATCCATTTTTATGAATTTCACTGGGTTAGAGAGTGCTTGGATAGTTATGACTGACTCGCTGGCATTGGAAGAATTGCGGAGTTTACTTCTTAGCTTGGAATACATAAAATGCAGGTTCATTCGCAATTATATGACTTTTACTCGAAAGCCAATACTGTGGGAGAAACAATGGTAATATGCACAAATATAAAAGTTTGGAAGTTGTTGCAAGTATCTAGAAGATAACTTAATAAGCCACAATGTAAATTATAAAACCAAAAAACTTGCAATAGACCAAATAACTTTGCAATTAACTTCAAACTAGCGAAAAACTTCAAATGATTTTAAAATCCAATAAAACTTTATGTATTCAAAAAGTGAAGATAACCTCGTAAACTGGTTTGAAAATTACATAAACCCATAGATATAGTAAACCCTAGATTGGCGAATAGCTATCAATACAATGGAGCAAAAGTGAGGCCTATAATTGGCTGTTGTTTTCACGACGTTACGTCGTAGTGATGTGCATCACAGCATCAAAGCCTTCAATTGAGCAATAAGTTTAGTAGTGGAAGCACGCTTGGCATGCTAGTTTTAAGTCATAAACGTAACAATAAGACCAAATTCTTAGTGAAATGTCATCAGAAGAGACCACAACACCCCAGGTATATCCTGAATTGCCCATAACAAAACAGAACTTCAACTCAAAACAAGAAGTTCTCAACAATATCATAAGCTATCTATGCCGATTAAAGACACCAAGCTGAAAGCTGCTAGTGGAAAATAATAGGAAAATCATCATCATTTCGTCATTGGTTTTGAGTCAGCAGCCAAATCTGTACATGACATTGCTCAATATCTTTTCAGCAACTACCCTTACATCAACTACTTCCTAACCTTTAAGATCAACCAGGATCAACCAGGGTTTACTATATCTATGAGTGTAACCAACAGCAGCCTTCTTCATGTTAGCAGCAGGAGCAGTAGTGTTGGTGTTTGAATGTATGATATGAAACAGTATGCTATTTTGAGCGTCTAAACGCTATTTGGTGGCCAATCGGAGCTTCTATCACAAGTGTGAATACTATTTCCTGGTACGCAATGAATTAGCTTGTTTGCAAATGATTGGCTGAAAAAGACATCCTTTGCTAATGCCCAATGGATTTGCTCATTTGGACATCATTCATTTTTATTAAAAATTGCTCGTTTCAAGGATGTAGCATTTCATAAGCAATAAAAATTAGGTTTATAATCTGGAAATTTAATCAACAGAATCAATAGTTTAAATGTTGTTCTTCATAAACTATGTAACATTTAAGATGCTTTAAGATGCATTAGATGCATTTTCAACTGCTTTTACTGTTTGTAGTTATGCTAGGCTTTCTTAATAATCTCCAACTCCCCGTATCTCACATGTTGACTGCCTGAGACTTTACACATGCTCTATGAACCCTCTTTATAAGTCCTGATCAAAACATGATTATTCACCCTTGTTACACGCAATGTCTAGCCATACCTTTTTATTTCATGTAGTTTTTTGTTTCTCAACGTTGGAAGGCTATTTTTTGGTCACAATCAGAGAAGAACAACTGGTATTATTGAGAAAACATCAATGAGTGCGAACTCAATGATTACAAAAAAATTGCTTCATTTTTTTCTATTGTCATTATTTCTATTGCTTAAAAATTAAGAGTGGCTCTTACCATCACAGATATTTGTATTTTGTGGTTAAGTTCCAAGACTTGAAGATGGTATGATCTCTAACATTTTATGCTGCGATGGCTAGTATGACCTCTAACCATGCTGCTTATCATTCTACCCATTGGTTATACATTTGACAAACAAGAGATCAAGGAGGTTAGCTGCTAACATCAGAGTATATTCAAGAGTCAGAGGTATATGTCTATAATATCAATATTAATAGCAAACTACAGTCAGTTTCCTACTATTCCTGCATACTATTAACATTGAGTAAATTCTACTGAAACATATCAATAGAGTGAAGTGGCTTCATGGTAACTTTATGAAATTATTCATCACGTGTCTACTTATATGAGCATATAGCGAAGATGTTTAACGTGAATTCAGTGCACTGTGTTGTTGCTGCTTGCATATATTCTGAACAACTGACTGACTAGCATAACATAAGGCATAACGTAACGTCATGAAGGCAACTCAGACAGTAAGGCCTAACTCATAGGTCAATAAGTACAGGCAAAGGATAAACAGGACAAGGACATAAAAGGACAAATGAAATCACATGTCATTACAAGTTATTATAACAACACTCCCACTAAATTTAATGTACATGTGTACCACTGAGCACTTGCAACTGCAGCATGAAGCCATCAGACAACACCCATCACCGGTCTTAGTTTTTCGTATTTCACGCGTGGTAAGGGTTTAGTCAATATGTCTGCGATCATACTGTCACTAGGGCAATACCGAATTTCGATTTGACCACTCTCTTTAGCCTCTCGGACAAAGTGGAATTTTATATCGATATGTTTCGTTCTTGCATGTTCCACAGGGTTACTCGATACAGCAATAGCTCCTTGATTGTCTTCATAAAATATTACGGAATGCAAATGTTCGTTTGGGCGTAGTTCGTTCAGTAGTCGTTTGAGCCAGATGGCTTCTTGGCTAGCTGAGCAGAGTGCTATGTATTCAGCCTCTGTCGTGGATAATGCCACTACAGGCTGCTTCTTGCTAAGCCAGCTAATAGCTCCCCCTGCTAACATAAAAACCTGACCTGTCGTCGAGTGTCTATCATCTATGTCACCGGCATAGTCAGCATCTGCGTATCCAATGAGTTCATTGTTACCCACAGCATTGTATTGTAATGTTTAGTCTGCAGTCCCCTTCAAGTAGCGAAAAATCCTTTTTACTGCTGTAAGATGTGTGCTGTTTGGCTTGGCGTTAAATTTGGTTACAGCTCCCACTGCTTGCGCAATATCAGGTCTTGTACCAATTGCTAGGTAAAGTAGACTGCCTGTCATGGATTGATACATCTTTGCATCTACTTCCTGGCTGACACCATCATCTTTACACAGTGTTACATTGACATCAGCAGGTGTTGAGGCTGTATGTGCATCAGAGAGTCCATATTTAGTCAGTATTTGTTGTATGTACTGTTTCTGATGCATCTCTATATTTCCCTCTTTCTTAGCTATCGATATCCCAAGACAATGGTGTATTTCTCCCATGTATTTCATTTTGAATTTATTCTTGAATTTGTTCTTGAGCTGGGACATTTCCTTGTCTGTCTTGCTGGCCAAAATGAGGTCATCTACATACACAGCTATTACTGCATGCGTATCTGGATGGATATATACACAGTGGTCAGCATCGCATTGCTTGAATCCTATAGATTCAACGACTGACCGAAAAGCTTTATTCCAGCATCGAGGGGATTGCTTCAATCCATAAAGCGATTTCTTTAGTTTACAAACCAATTTTTCTTTGGCGGGTTGCTCATACCCCTCAGGTTGAAGCATGTATATGTCTTCGTCCAGGTTTCCATTTAAAAAGGCTGTTTCAACATCCATTTGATGTACATGCATGTTCTTTTGTACAGCATTAGCTAGAATTGTACGGATTGAGGAGTATCGAACTACTGGCGCAAATGTTTCACAGTAATCTATTCCATACCTTTGTGCGTAATCTTTAGCCACCAATCTTCCTTTAAAACGCTCAACTGTTCCATCGCTTTTACTTTTTACTTTGAAGACCCATTTGCATCCTATAGCTTTTTCTCCCTCGGGTAGCTCCACTAAATTCCAAGTTTGGTTGGTCGTTAACGAGCGAAACTCCGCATCAGCTGCTGCTCTCCACTCATTTGCGTGCTCACTACCCATAGCCTCGGCAAAACTTTTTGGTTCGGTGATGTCATTTGCAAAGCAGGCAGTGTGTCTTACTACGGTAGAGCTAATGTGTTCATCGATACCATATCTAACTGTCGGCTGCCTCTCTCGCTGCGACCGACGTGGGTGTGCTGCTGTCGGCTCCGTAGTCGCAGGTTGGGTGCTAGTGGTTTCCATGCTTAAATCAAGTTTGCAGGTTTCATTATTCGCAGGGACAACTGTGTTGCTACAACAAACATTAGTATGATCGAATTGAAACATACATTCATTGAACACCAGGTCACGACTAATAAAAAGTCTACCAGAATTCTCATCTAACACTCTATAGCCCTTTGATCTAGTACTGTAGCCAACAAACCTTACTTTTAATGCTTTACTATCTAGCTTTTGTCTAGCGCTAATGTTCACATGTGCATATGCAATACAACCAAATACTTTGAGATTGCTCACATCGGGTTTTTTGCCATACCAGAGTTCATACGGTGTAATGCCTTTGCTCAAGGCTGATGTTACAACACAATTACGCACATAGGCAGCAGAGGCAACGGCCTCTGCCCAATAAGTGTTAGTCAATCCAGCATGCTGCAACATTGTACGGGCTGCTTCTACAAGTGTTCGATTTTGCCTTTCTGCAGTGCCATTTTGTTCAGGTGAATACGGTACACTCAGTTCGTGCTTAATACCTCTGTGCAGCAGATATTGTTCAAATTCAGATGACACGTACTCACCCCCATTGTCGGACCTAAGCGTTGCAATGCGGTTGCCTGTGCTATTAACAGCAGCTGCCTCAAACTCTTTGAATTTCTGAAACACTTCAGACTTGTGTTTAATAAAGTAGACAGCACAACAACGAGAATAGTCGTCTATAAAAGTTACAAAGTATTTAGCTCCACCAAGTGATTGTGTTTGCATAGGTCCGCAGACATCGCTATGTATCAATTGTAGCCTATGACTAGACTTTCCGACTTGTGAATGGGGAAAAGGTTTACGCTTGATCTTACCTTTTACGCAGCTCTCGCAGAAGGAGAGTGTATCTTTTCCAATCAGGGTACTATTTAGTCCAGTAACTGATTGCTCTCGTATAAGGGAACGAATCTGCTGATCATTTAAGTGTCCAAGGCGTCGATGCCAGAGATCTATGCTGTTATTAGAAGACGTGGTTGTGAGGTGTACTTCCTCTTTACTCGTAGTGGTCGCAAGTTTACACCTCAGTTCGTAAAGTTTGTCTCACACTTTACCCATACCACACAATCGCCCATCTCTGCTGCGGATCCAGCATCTTTCATTTCCAAACTTGACAGTGTTTCCCCTTTTTACAGCTGCGCGTACAGAGAAAAGGATACATGACAGTTTTGGAACATGCAATGCATCTGTCAACACCGCGGGTTTGGCATCACTTACATCGAACAGCATTTGGAGACGCACTTTACCACATCCTACAGCTTCTACCGATCTGCCATCTCCCAGTCTCACTAGTTGTGGTTTTTTAAAGTTGGTATATTCGGTCATCATGGTCATCTGATTAGTAATGTGTGATGAGGCTCCCGAGTCTATCAGCCATCGATTATCATTGACAACGCTATTACCAGCAACGAATAGCCAATCATCCTGACCACTATTTTCATCATTTCCTGCAAACTTAGCTTGGTGGTTGCCTCTATATTCAGCATTTCATTGAGGACAGTTACGCTTTAGATGAAGTGGGGAATCACATACAAAGCACCTGCGTTGTTTCTGGCTTTTGTACTCATATGCTGACTTCCGTTCTCCCACTAAAGCAGTATTTTGTTCAAGTTTGTTGCCACTAGCATTTCGCTTCAATTCCTCATTAAGTAAAGCTTGTTGAACAAAGCTTATGTCTATATCGTCAACTCGAGCTTCTAACGCAGTGACAATAGTGGCATAGCTTTCTGGCAGGCTCCCCAAAAGTGTCACAACTTGGTCCTCAAGATCAACGGCAGATCCTATAGCTGCTAGTCTGTCAGTCATCTCCTTCATGGTCTTCATATGTTCTACAAGTGGCGTTCCTTCAGTCATTTGCAATCGAAAATATTGTTTTTTTAAAAAAAGTCTATTCGCGAGAGAGTTGCGCTCAAAATGTTTGCACAGGGCATCCCATGCTTTATCTGGTGTCTCGTGTGATGTGATGAGATAAATTTGTGATGTGCTCACAGCCATTACAATAGATGAAAATGCTCTCTGGGATTCTGTCTGAAATTTCTGTTTCGCATCTGCTCCGGCATCTTCAGCTAAGGTTATACTGCCATTCACATAACCCCACAGCCCCTTTGCCAGCAGCATATGCTCCATCTGAAATTTCCATGTGTTCCAGTTCTGTCCATCGAGCTTGTCTATAGTCCACTTGTCATCTGTTGCTGCCATGATAATCTAATCAAAAGTTTCTTATGTAACGATATTATCAGGAGGCTCTGGGCCCATAACCTGTTAAAATCTGAACAACTGACTGACTAGCATAACATAAGGCATAACGTAACGTCATGAAGGCAACTCAGACAGTAAGGCCTAACTCATAGGTCAATAAGTACAGGCAAAGGATAAACAGGACAAGGACATAAAAGGACAAATGAAATCACATGTCATTACAAGTTATTATAACAACAGAAGAATCTCACAGAATTACAAAAACATGACATTTTTTTGTCAGAATAAAACATTCCAACATCAAAAATATCCTACAAAATTTTGAAAGTCTGAAAGTATATAAACCGACAATTTGTAAGTGTCAAAACTAACCAGAACTAATATTAGAGAGGAAATGAGGCTATAGATAAATAGGAAGTCTATGAGTTTATGAGTTGACAGGATTACATGGATAGAATCTCATTTAATAAACTGTAGTTTGACCTGCCGTTGGAGAGGCAATCTGCTTGTCACATATGCACTGTCAGTTTTTTTCTTTAACTACCGAGTGATAAGGGTTTGATTTTATGTCAGCCAAGGGGGCGCGTCTCTAAAAAAGGAATGAAATGGTTCAGAGAATATGAATTGACAATGGACAAAGAAACATAGGCATATAATATACTAGACATACTTATTTGAAATGAATAAGATGTGTACGAAAAAAATTCTAACAATCGGCAAGTCAGGGGTGAACTTACAGAGCCCAGAAAACAATCGACCAATGAAGACCTCTATGAAAGATTTTCTAAAGCTAAGGATGACTAAATGTTAATTCTGAAACGATATAAATAAGTCTATGACTGAAAACTGACTGTTACAAGCTTACAAATAGATATTGGACTAACAACCTTAACCCTTTGAACCCTGAACGACCTTGTCAATGTGTGTTAGTAACCCTGGACAATTTGTCTAAAGCTCTATAGTTTTAAACCTTTTATTAAATATATTTAAATGCGCTGATAATACAATGATGTTTGATAAAACACTAGTAACAAAAAGTCGGACAACTGACAACAAATGGGTCGCAGTCAAAGAAACCATGGTTAAGTCGCAAATCACGAAGTTGAGTTATCCGACATTGAAGTTGCACCAACTGAATTTATAATATTGGTAACGATGTTTGCAACACGTGCATCTGGACCAATCAAACAGTTATCTTTCTGAATCTGAAGTCAGTTTAGCCAATGGAAGTCTTTAACCCTTGGAAAAAAACCCTTAAAACCGTTGCTATGCTAAACAGGAAGTACTGAAAAATGGCGTTCTATAAATATAATCGTTTCTTTTTTGCCGATTTTAAAGATAACTTTGACATTTTGGACACTAATAATGAGTACTTTGGTATTCCAACTGATGTCAAAAGCAGTGAAAGTAAAGGGAATTACGATGATATTCTCTTAACAATTCTTACAAGCTTATTACAAAATTTAATTGTAAAATTAATTATTCGATTTTAAAAGACTTTTCAAATTTAATTTTAAGAGCAATCATTCGAGTTTACAAGATCAAAGTATATAGTGGTCGATGGTGTGCAATATGTTACTGTTGTTATTTTTCTAAAGATTTTGTTGATGAGTTGGCTGTGCCCAATATTGCGATACTGCCAAACCGTTTTTAATATCTGCAGAAATAAGTACTACGTTTTTAAAAAATAAATATAAAGTTATTTCTATGACAACCCGCTAAAATCTGTTTAGATTTTTAAATTGAGCATAACTTTTTGAATATAAATACAGAAATCAAGATAAATATCACAACTTCTTGATACTTGTTGCTATGATTTTTTGAAATGTAAACAAAATTGTACATTGGTTTTCGTTTCTCAAACTTTAACGCCAGTTTTCTCGGAACTATGTTTTCGCACTAATAGTAAACGTGCATTCAGTCTTTTGACCATAGAATCTGCTGTAATTAAGCTAGAATCAAAATTTTTTTTGTAAAATAGCTGTGAGAAATTTTTCCTTCTGCTAGTGTAGATAATTCTGGATCTTATAATTGCGACTTAACCATGGTTTCTGTGATCATGACACAAATGTCATCAAACGACAAAAATCAGTATTTCACCATTATCCAGGCTAAACCATTAAAATTTTTACGATTTTCAAAAACTCGTAAAAATATATACGGTAACATCCTATCAATCGAGCATACATTCATCATCCTTTTATGGCTCGGAATAAACTGGATAATTATAATTTGTAGCATAAAACCCTTCATCTGCATCACAATCATCCATGACCTCCCAACATATGAGTGTCATATCGACACTTTCACGATTTGGTTCCATAATGAAGGAAGTTGATAAAGATATTTGAAAACTGTTACAAAGGAAGGTGAAATGTCTGGTCTTAACGCCCTGTGCAAGATTTAATTTGACTGTTTCAAGCTGTGACCTGGAAACAGCTTCTGTAAACAGAGCCATTTGAATGCCAGTGTTTTGGCTGGTGGAGTTTCTGACTCGGAAAAACAGCTGTTAGAGGTTAAAGGGTTAAGCTAAATGGCTTAAGCTAAAATGTATAGGTCTATGATTTAAACCCTCAACCTAAAAGACTATGAGGAAGTCTATGATAAAAACCCTCAAGCTAAAGGACTGTGAAAAGGTCTATTGTTGAAATCCTAAAACTGAAAGACAATAAATAGGTTTATGATTGAAACATTAAATTTAAAACAATATGAATAGATACAAGTGTGTAGAACAAGCATATGATTAACAATAGGTAGTAATATGGTGACTAAAACAGGCAGCCATACTTACTGTAAGTGGTAGTCGCGGTAGACAGATGTGAGTCTACAAGTGACTTTACTAGTGCTAGTCAAACCTACAAATAAACACAGAATACCAATGTTAAAATCCAATGTTTGAACATGTTCAATATTGGCATGACTGTGAGGGTAATGTTTGGAGTTGTCCACACGTTAACATTACCTGCAAATCATCAAGGTAATAGAAGACAACTGCGACTAAAACAAACGGCTAAACAATACACAGGTGCATACCATACACAAGCGGATACCAACCACGGCCGCATTCCTTGCACAGGTGTTCCATGCAGCGGTGCATACCATAGACGGAGGCATGCCATACACGGGTGCATATCATACACGAGCTCATACCTTGCATAATGGGTGCATACCATAGACGGGCACTTACCATAGACGGGCGCATATCATAGACGGGCGCATACCATAGACGGGCGCATACCATAGACGGGCGCATACCATAGACGAGCGCATACCATAGACGGGCGCATACCATAAACGGGCGCATAGCATAGACGGGCGCATAGCATAGACGGGCGCATACCATAGACGGGCGCATACCATAGACGGGCGCATAGCATAGACGGGCGCATACCATAGACAGGCGCATACCATAGACGGGTGCATAGCATAGACCGGCGCATACCATAGATGGGTGCATAGCATAGACGGGCGCATACCATAGGCAGGCGCATAGCATAGACGGGCGCATACCATAGACGGGCGCATACCATATACCATACATGGGCACAACCATTCATGGGTGCAAGCCATGAATTCACATATATCACAGTCAAACCTCGATATAAGAGCCTCATACATTCTGGTACTGAGCCCATATGTCAATTTACTCGTGTCTCAAGGCATTAGTTCCTATATAAAATATGTAAGTACAAATCAATCCGTAAATTTTATATACTGTGAAAAGAAAGACTGGAGCAAGATACTATGATTGAAAACGTATTTTTAATTGTTGTGATTTAGAATATGCCCTCTAAAAGTAAAAATACCTATTCAGTTTTTATGATCTGCAATACAATGTAACATCACTATGTGCAATACTTTATGGAGTTTTAACCTTCAAGACAGACATTGTGGATAACGGCCTTCAGTGCCTAAACTATTGTCACCCTGCGTGATAAAAACTTGATTTAACTTGAAAAAATTGAGCTTATTAACCCTTTCGATGCCATAGATACATTTATGCATTTTCTATGGCTGACTGCCGTGGACGCATTTTTGGGACTTTCTCCAGCAATTGCGTAGGAACTAGATTTTATTATTCCTTGACAACATAACCCACGGTCTTTAGGACTTTTATGATATTGACAGTGTTGTCCAAAGATTTCTTCATAAAATTAGCCTAAAATAACGAAGCACTTTAAAACTTTTGTTTAAGAATTACCTTGCCAAAACGAACATTTTTTGGGTAAGCTCTGTTTGGTACCGCGTGAGTCAGAAAACAGGTAATTACTTATGCTACAGTAAGTGCAACATCTTACATTTATGCAACACAATCCCAAGTCCTGGTGAGCCTTGTCGTAAAATTGTTTCATGTCGTTTAATTACCGAAATAAAAAGATCGTCCCATTTCTTTTTTAACTTTGCTCACACACGTAAAGAAAAATGTGACGTGTGCTCACTAGAATTTTAACCAGCCAATAAGAGCAGGGATTCAGCGACGAAATTTGGAGCAGGACCGAAATGGTTCGTTTCGGCTAGAATTGTCTTCTGCCAAACAGTTTACAACTGACACCGACATCCTTCTGCGTCGTTTAGTTTGTTTCGGGTCTCGTGTGACCACTCCTTTGGCCTCCAACTGCTAATATATCCATGAGATATTCACTCACCTCCAGTCCATGCCAAGAGATCCGTAAAAGTAATAGTAGAGATCAAAGCGAGTATAACCAGATTTGGAGCAGAGGTGAGACAATCCTATCACTGCCATCAGGTACCTATAAACAATGATCATAGGAAATCACTGAACTGTCTTATCATTCAGCAATACAAAAGAATAATTCACTAACCAACATTGTTAAAATTTTACAAATATGTAAGGAATTCAACAACAAACAGAATCAGCAATGCAAGTGAGTTTGACTTTACAAAACTTGCAGTACAAGTTCATGGTTTATTGAATAATGCGTTGGAAATAGCAGAAGCTTTCTCGAAATATAAATATTTATTATTATTTATTTAGTTTATGTGATAGAATTTGCTGATTGAAGCTCTGAAACTATGACTATGTCTATGATTAAAACCTGAAACTAAAAGACTGAATATGTCTATGATTAAAACAATCTCTACTATAATAAGAACAGTGTCCGCCCGTTTGAAGCCTCTCTTAGAACATTAGGAAAAACAAATCCTTGCATGAGAATTGAACCCAGAGGGACAAAATCATAAGCGATCACACTACCACAACAATCCTTGGTCACACTTACCACATCACTCATTAACTCTTTAGCCTTACGAGCCGGTAGTACTGCTCAGCAAACAGTTTCCGTGTAGTCAAAAGGCTTCTTAAAAATCATTTATGATTTTTAAGAAGAGAGTAGTTTCACTTGGCAAAAACTATACAAGACAATCACCACTATTATCAAATACAGTGGCACATTCCCTACTGATAAAACAATTACAGGGACCTGTTCAAATGATCACAGTATTATATAGAGAGCAGATCTACACACAAAAGTGACGGATCCAGCGGGGGGATAGAAAAAGGGGGTTGTGAATTAAATTGGCTAGGGGTGTAGATTGAATCGTGTGGAGTTGAATGAGATGTTGGGGTTTGGGGGGAAATTGTGGTGTAGAGTAGGGGGTTGAATTCGAGGGGTTACGGATCCGCTCCTGGCGTAATCGGCGGATTATCTGTGGCTGAGTCATCCGATTAGCGGGGGATGAGTCATCCGATTAAACGCGGATTATCGCGGGATTAGTCGGGGGAATCGTCGCGGATTAGTCGGGCGAATCGTCGCCGATTATCGGTGGAATAGTGGGGGTGAATATCTGGGACATCGAGGGCTGGATGGTTTTCCGGAGTGGATCTCGCGGATTATCGAGGAGAGCGAGAGATTACCTACCGGATGAGTGAGAGGGTTAATATCTGGGACACCGAGGGGTTGATTTTCCGGAGATTGTTATATATTTGAAACATGGAATATATATGAGAAAGTGTTTATGTGCAAAGTGGAGAATGTTATATATTTGAGAACGTTGAATATATATGAGAAAGTGTTTATGTACAAAGTTATTTTTTTTGAAGATTTGATGTTTTTGTAATGTTGAAGCTCTTGAATGGTTAAGAATTTTAAGGATTTTTATTTTCGGTTTTTTTTATATATGTTGAATGAAAGATCAGTTTTATTACAAAATTATTCACTTTAAAAGATATATTTATATGTATTATTCATTATTTCCATCATCATTTCGTTTCAATAAAAATAAAATAGTTTATGTTTAACTTGAAATATATGAAATGTACAAGTAGATAAGTCAGAATAAAGATAATATAGTATAAATGAAACATTGAATATATATAAGAAAATGTTCATGTACATTCTTTAAAACGAAGTTTGTATCGAGTTGTTCATCAATCACTCATCGTCATCGGAAATAAGTGAGATAGCAGGATCCTTTTTGCATTGTACCGAACTCTCGTAAAATCTGCTTGCTTCTTCATGTCCCATGACTACTACATCGTAGTATTCGCGAGTATTGTGAGATGTTACTAGCCCCTTGTATATAATGATACCCGGATAATTTTCTTTCAACGAAAGGGCACATCTCGAAGGCATCGTTAAAGTTCCTTGAACTTCCTCTCCATCAACTTTGGTTGAAAATGCTACAGTTGGTACCACATCCACATTGCCTTCACCATCTTTGTATTCACTTGCTCCAACATTGTGATAGTGGAAAATAGATGGTGCTTTGAACTCCTTGAGATGACGAATCTCGAAATGTTGTATAAGTTTTTCAAGTCTCTTCGATCTCAGATTGGCTAGAGTACGTTTCATGTCCGAGGGAGTTGAGGTTCCTTCTGTTACTCTTCTTAAGTCATGGTAACTTCCCTGTCCATTACTCTTAGGTTTTAATCCAAGATATACCATAATACTTGGATAAGACAGCGATCCATCCAGAAATCGTTGTGGAGCAAATACAGCAGTAGATTTACTAATCCCATTTTCCACATAGTTGAAGTGAATGATACAGCACGCTCCATGGATCGAATGAGCTTCTTCCGTTTTTGTCACCTCCATAATCAATCCTATTGAAAGATCTGACATTCTCTGCAGTGATTTTGCTTCCATTAAAGTAGCCTTACTTAATGTTCTTAACTTGTCTGCCACATCTTTTACCCTTTGCTCCAAATTCGTTTTGATTTGGTTGGATTTCTTCTTCTTCGTAGGAGGAGTCGTGTTAGAAAGAGTTACAGGTGACATTTTCTTTTTCGACATCTTCACTGAACTATTCGATCCAGGTTTTATCACTCCAGATTGAGTATTATCCTCCATAGTTGTGTAGTGTGTTAATTCTCCGAGTTTGAATGAACAACTGATATCGTTTTAGTAAAATTCTGCTGGTTATATACAATTCTCCTCATCAAATGATTAATGAGTTTTGATAAATTTAGTTGCATCATCCATAATATCAGAAGACTTTTCGCGAAATTGAAAATCGCGATATTCAATTTCGCGAAAGTTGACTATATAATATATATAATGTGTAATTTCGCGAAATCCAATTTCGCGAAATTCACTTTCGCGAAATTCAATTTCGCGAAAGTTGACTATATAATATATATAATGTGTAATTTCGCGAAATCCAATTTCGCGAAATTCACTTTCGCGAAATTCAATTTCGCGAAAGTTGACTATATAATATATATAATATGTAATTTCGCGAAATTGAATTTCGCGAAATTCAATTTCGCGAAAGTTGACTATATAATATATATAATGTGTAATTTCGCGAAATTCACTTTCGCGAAATTCAATTTCGCGAAAGTTGACTATATAATATATATAATGTGTAATTTCGCGAAATGGAATTTCGCGAAATTCACTTTCGCGAAATTCAATTTCGCGAAAGTTGACTATATAATATATATAATGTGTAATTTCGCGAAATCCAATTTCGCGAAATTCACTTTCGCGAAATCCAATTTCGCGAAAGTTGAGTGAGACAAGTTGGATTAGAAGTGATTTATAGCTTTTGTGCAGGTTCCACCTCCTTGAACTTGACTAGTATAAATACAGCAAAGTTTGATGGACTCACCATTATCGAGAGTTTTTTTCGAACTATTTCTATACCTAACTGGATTATATATCTCACAAAAGTTTGGATTAATTCTACAATTTGGATATCTACGTATAATCTTCTCTCAGAATTTTGGATTATCTCTGTTTCACTGGATTATATTTCTCCGAACTAACTGGATTATATTTCTCACAAAAGCTTGGATTAATTCTACAATTTGGATATCTACGTATAATCTTCTCTCAGAGTTTTGGATTATCTCTGTTTCACTGGATTATATTTCTCCGAACTAACTGGATTATATTTCTCACAAAAGTTTGGATTAATTCTACAATTTGGATATCTATGTATAATCTTCTCTCAGAACTTTGGATTATCTCTGTTTCACTGGATTATATATCTCCGAAATTTGATTACATCGAGGAAATGTATCTGGCAACTCCCCATTCAGAAGGAGAGTGGAGCAAATCTGATGAGGTAAGTTGATTTACAATAATTGGTGGAAAAAATTTTTAATGAATGAATAAATGTAGAGAGAATAGTAAAATGAGTTTTTTAAATCTTGACAGTTGGAACTCTTCCTCAAAGATGTTCAAGCTTTCACGAGAGCATAATTTAATTTCTTCGGAAAATTCTACTCCTTCCACTTCAATTGATAATAGAGAAAGAAGCAGAAGTAGGGAAAGAAGTGCATCATCCGTTTCAGCTAATAAATATATTTGCTTAGAATGTTCGACTTCATTTAACAAAAAATCAATCCTCAAAAGACATGTCAAGCACATTCATCTCCAATCGAATGAAAGTTCAGAATCGTTTACATCATCAACTAATGATTATTCGGAACAATATCGCAAATATGATGATGATGATGATAGCTCAATTATTATACAAGTTTCCGATCAACCTTTCATTTTTAAAAAAGTAAAGAATGATTCTCATCATTCTTCATTTCGTTCTGCTTCAACTCAAATTGGAAGAGGAGATCCTACTCGATCTAAGATAACAGTAACTCCTATTACTCGTAATCTTGCTGATGATGAAACCGATGAATCAGATGTATCAGAAGAAGAAAATACAAATGAAATCGAAGAAAATAGTTATTTATCTGATCAACCTACAAATCAAATCGAAAGAAATGAAAATGAAGTGGACGCTGATGATGACAATTTAGTTGGTATTAATGATAGAGTCGAGCCCATCGTTCCTATCGAAAATGAAAGAGAACAAGATAATCAGGATATCATTCCTGTTAATGATGATGAGGAATGGGATGAGTTAATAAGAAGATATTGGAATGCTATGAAAACAAAAAGACGACGAGGAAGAGTTGTTGAAACGTTAAACGTAAATTTATGGAATGGAAATATTCCTCAAGCAGAACTTCCAACTCCAAACCATTCGGAAAGAATATGGAACGAGATGTTGACAACTTGGAATGGGTTACAAACAAGAGCTAAGTTAAATTGTAGTGTGGGATGCATTCTTGAACATAAAACTTCAGGAGAATTAAGATATTTTCATGCTTCATCGAATAATGCTACAATTTTCAAAAAAGCAAAACTGATTACAACAAGACAGGAACTACAGAATTTCTTTGAAGAATTGACAAGACAAGATCTTGCTGCTATAGCGATTCGAGAACGCCCGAATACAGCTTGGAAATTGAATGTAATTACCAATATTTCATTCTATTTCTATAAATTGATTGGAATGGGGCAAATAGGATTGGCTTCAGATCTTCCGACTCACATTCTTAACAATCGACATGTAATCACTATGCATAACATTCCTCGTAGCTGCACTCCTTACACAGACAATCTCTGTTTCTTCAGATGTTTAGCATTGAAGGTAATGTGTAAGTGTTCAAACCGATGTAGTTGCACCAGACAAAGACCAAAACAGCAACTTGTGAAGGTGCTATTTCAAAAGTACTCGAATCACATTTCTTCTTCCTCATCCTACAAAGTTCTGATGAATAATTTTCCTGGAATTGAGTTAGGAGACTTAATTTCTCTTGAGAAATGTTTTGACCTCCGTATAACCGTATTTTCTCTGAATGCTGATGAAACCTCAACAGTCATCTGGACATCGTCCCAAAAAGAGGGAAAGGAACTCTTCCTCGATTTGCAGAACTCTCATTTCAGTTTCATCAAGGATGTTAATGCTTATACTAAAGGGTTTAGTTGTCCTTCCTGTGAAGTGAGCTTTACAAAAAGAGGAAATTTCAATAGACATAAATGTAGTCAAGAAGTAGTAACAAACTTCATCTTCGAAGGAGGAAAGTTTAAGGCAACACCTACAATTTTCGAACAACTGAAACGAGAGATAGGAATATCCGTGGCTGAGGAAGAAACTTATTATCCCTTTTTAATCACCTATGATATCGAGTGTTATCTTCCAAAATCTGACCTTCCACCAAATTCCAATTCGGTTACATTCACATCGAGACACGAATTGATGAGTATATCAGTTTGTTCAAATGTACCCGGATTTAAGGATCCAAAGTGTTTTGTAAGTGAGGGAGATACTGATTCTTGTATATCTTCTTTTGTTCAGTATATTTCCCAAATTGCTGATGAAGCCCGGGATATCCTTGAAAAAAAACTTTACTACATTAGACAGTTGATGAAGGCAAAAGCTGAAAAGCAAGGAAAAGTTGAAGAAAGATTTAAATCCTGCAAATTTTCCAATCCTCGAGTATACCATTCAAGAGAGGAATTTTGTCATTTATTTAATTGTTTCGACAAATTCATCTCATGTATTCCGATTCTAGGATTTAATTCACAAAACTACGACCTGAATGTGATGAAAGGACCTCTACTTCGATGTCTTCAAGACACAGAAGACGAAGATTTTGATTTTGTAGTGAAAAGAACAAACAAGATGAGCTGTATTCAATCAAGAAGATTCAAATTCTTGGATATTTCCAACTTCATTGCTCCAGGATTTTCCTATGCAAAGTATCTCAAAGCTTTCAAATGCTCTCAACAAAAAGGATTCTATCCTTATGAATATATGGATGATCTTGAGAAGTTGAAACAACCGTTTCTACCAGCTAAAGAATGCTTTTACAGTTCTTTGAGAGATGAACATATTTCGGATGCTGATTATGAAATCTGTTTAAACATTTGGAAACAAGAGAAGATGAAAACGTTAAAAGATTTTCTAGTATGGTACAACAATCTCGATGTAGTACCATTTGCTGAAGCTGTAGAAAAACAAAAAGAAGTTTACAGAACCATGGGAATCGATATGTTGAAAGATGCCATTTCACTTCCTGGATTGGCAGTAAAATGGATGTTGAAACTTTCAGATTCGCCTCCTCATCCTACGAGTTCTCATCATCAGACAATCTCATCACATCATTTCAAAGCTTGTCAACCTGTCTGTCTGATCAAGGAAAGTGATAAAGATATTTACTTTACTATCAAGGACAATATCGTAGGTGGACCTAGCATTGTTTTTCACAGACTTCATGAGTCGAAGAAAACACTGATTCGAGAAAGAAAGTTTGGAAAGGAATCCAAACTTTGTGAACTTATTCTAGGAGTTGATGCAAATGCATTATATTTGTGGAGTATGATGCAAGAAATGCCTACTGGAAACCCTAGAATAAGACGATTCGAAAATGGATTTGCATACACTCATTCTCGAAAAAATAGCATGGCTGCTCATGGATGGTTACAATTTTTGACTTGGAAGGACAATATTCAAATCTTACATGAAAACAACAATAAAGAATTTAGAATTGGACAACATAATCTTCCTGTTGATGGATATTGTGAAGAATCGAATACAGTGTTTCAATTTCATGGATGTTTCTGGCATGGACATAACTGTAACAAGACCAAAGGAATAAGTATACATCCATATAAGAATCGACCCATGAGTGAAGTTCTGGAGGAAACGATAAAGAAGGAAGAATATGTTAAAGAACTTGGATATCGTTTAGTAAGAATCTGGGAGTGTGAATGGAACAAGATGATTGAGGATAACACCGAGATTAAGAACTTTATTAGTATCTTCAACGAAGAGTTTTATCCTTCCAATTCCTTTGCCACCGAGGATGAGATTATTCAGCAGATTATAAAAGGGGAGATATATGGATTCATTGAATGCGATATATCTGTTCCTGAAAACTTATACGAAAAGTTTTCAGAAATGAGCCCCATTTTCAAGAATACATCTTTGAATAGAAATCATCTTAGTGAAAGTATGAAAGAATTTGCTGAAAAGGAAGGAATGCTACCTCAAGAACAACGAACTTTGGTGGGGAGTATGTTTGGAGAAAAAATTTTACTACTCACCACTTTAGCAAAATGGTATCTTAATCATGGATTGATTATAACCAAAATATATCAAGTCATAGAATACACCCCTAGAAGAGTTTTCCAGTCATTTGGAGAATCTGTCTCAAATGCTAGAAGAGCTGGTGACAAAGATCCTGACCAAGAGTTGATAGCCACAACCAATAAACTCATTGGAAATTCATCGTACGGGAAAACAATCACTGAGAAATTAAAACATCGAAATGTCAAGTATATTCAAGGAGATTATGAAGCATCCTTGAGAATACGATCACACAGATTTGAATCTTTGGAGGAAATCGTTGATAGCTTCTATGAGTTGACTCAACACAAGCCTTCGGTTAGTAGTATATATTTATTATCTTATTGATATAATTGAATCATAATGAAAAATTTACTTGAGCTAATATATGTAAAGGAATCTAATAGGACTGTATATATATTTATTCAGATGAAAATGGATATACCTGTACATATCGGATTCTCCATATTACAACTGGCTAAACTTCGGATGTTGGAGTTCTACTATGACTTCATGGATAGGTAAGTAATCTCATTTGTATCTTTTAGAAAAAATATGTATAATGGTAAACATTTGAATGATAATTTTTGAAATGGGAGTATTATAATACTAAGATAACAAGAATTAAGGATTGAAATTTTTTATTTTAGATACTTCGACAGAAAGGACTTCCAGTATGTGGCGATGGATACAGATAGTGCCTACATGGCTCTTTCAGCACCTATGGATAATATCGTTAGAAAAGAGATCGCTGATATATACTACAAAGAATATGGAAAATGGTTTCCTAGGATGTATTGCGATCGACACGCGGATGATTTCCAACTCTGTAAATCTGTTCCTACAAAGTTGTGGGAATTACAAAATTGTTGCAAAGAAGTATATCAATATGATATAAGGACTCCTGGTTTATTCAAAGTAGAATTTTCAGGTCATGGAATAGTAGCCTTAAATTCTAAGACTTACTTTTGCTGGAATGATGAAACTCATTCTACAAAGCATAGCAGTAAAGGATTAAGTAAAACTACGAATAGTTTTACAAAAGACACTTTTTTAAAAGTATTACATTCAAGATCTCCTAAGGAAGGGGTAAACAAAGGTTTTGTAAAAAAAGACAATAGAGTGTTCTCATACACTCAACTTAAAACTGGATTAACATATTTTTATTCAAAAAGAAGAGTATGTAACGATGGAGTGAGCACAGAATATATTTTAGCATAATTTTTAGAAGTGAATTTGTTGTTAAGTATATATGATAGTAGAGTTTTGCTCCTCGATGTATTATTACTATAAAATTTTATTTTCTTCATTGGCTCTTCTTTTCGTATATACAATATCAATAATATATAACTAAGCTCATATAAATTCAATATACTATCCAATGTAAAATCATTTCGAATGTAGACTTTCTCATAGTAACATGACTCAAAACATTCTGATTAAAGATTTTGTTCCATTCAAGGTTGCAGAAATAATCCCAGATAACATCTTGGTTCATCTTGACAAAAATGAACAAATTCGTACACATCTTACCGAGGAATGTTTATACTACATTCTAGGAACAGCTGCTTTTAGAAAAGTTGTGTCATTGAAAAGATTAAAGTCCAACTGTGTCTGCAGTGCGTTGGAATGCAGGGAATGTTTGGAATCAACATTATGTGTAAAAGAAATATCGATAACACCCTCAGATTTGAAGATGACCTTTGAATGGGTTGATCTTGAAGCTACCATTCGAGAAGGTAAAATTGGAAAAGAGGTTGATTTAGAATGGATTAACAGATTTATCGTGACCGATTTTAAAACGATGGAAGAAACGATTTTTGAAACCGTGTTTTGGAATAGAATTCGGCACTACATGACTCATCCTACTCAACGTGATGAAACGAAACAACTGCTCTTCAGAAGACTCATTCATATAGCACAATTTCCATTAATCGGAGAAAGAGTGGAAGAGGAAATCGAGCATGAAATTGATGATGTAATTATAGATGAAAAATCTGTTGGATGAAAATAAAAAAAAAAAAGATTCGGAATGATATTAAGTCTACTCCTCTAGATTTCTCCACCATTCTTCAATTTAGCTCTGTTGGTGAAGGAACCAAAAAAAAAACGAAGAAAACAAACAATGTCGGTTGTATTTCTAGAGGAGTTTATTCCAGCTCATCTTAAGGATGGACAATTATCAAGAGTGGTTGTAAAGAAAAACACAAAAAAATTCATCAGAAGAGTTACTGAAGAAACTTTTTACTATGTTATCGGATTCTATATCTATAAACGTTTCGTAACATATTTAGAAAGTCGGTGTGGATGCTTCGAGGGAGCTCGAGGATGTCAATATTGTATTAGAATAATGCAAATACGATATGGAAATGAAGGATTGACTCGACAAGAACTTCATGAGACTTTTGCCGAACTCGATATTGGAACGTGTTTGGAATCTGCTCAAATCGGACCAAGGAGTGACAAAGTCCAACTATCATTATTATCCTCACTTGATTGGAACACACCTTCAAACATAATATTAACCGAAACAAGACTTTATCCATATTTGAGTGGAGAAGCCAATGATCAACATGCTACAAATCGTTACTTCAGTGAACTCCTACATATCAATGGGAAGAATTGATAATCATCACAGTTAGACTTTGCATAATTCTTTATATTTAATCACTTTATATCCAAGAAGGATTGACTCATCAAATAGAATTGAATAACTTTTTTTGTATAGTATTTCAAGATAATTTTGAAGAATGAACTATATATATTATATTGACATACTTTTTTATGCATTTTCTTTGCCTACTTCAGTCAAGAGAGTAGTATTTTAAAAAGACACTATGACTATAATGAATTTGCACATTATAATATTTCTCATTTTACGCTTTACGGGAATAATAAATGGAAATCAAAGAATTCAATATGTTACCGATGCGAATAACTGCTTAAGCAGAACACTCAATGAATTTTAAGTTTCATTACTACTTCCATTCGAAGAAACTACTTTATATCACAAGAATAATGAAACATGCGGAAGAATATTTCCATTGGACTACTTTCATTGTGGTTATCCATTACCAGGCAATCACAGATTTGCGTGTAAAGAACTACTAAATGAAGATGAAACAGATGGAAAAAACCTATACCTTAATCCTATAGTGTCAGCTTCATCGGAGCAAGTTCTAACATATTCTGAATGTGAATAATCAGTTCAAAATTCCACAATCGATATTCTAATTGATTTCAAATTATTCTACAGAGGAGAATTATGTGGATATAACTCTACTCTTTCAATGTTGCAATGTCCTCCAGGATCGAATTTTCAAGATATTGACTTTATCTGTAATCTTCAACCTATTTCAAATTCTACTACACCTAAAGATACCTTCATATATGATAATATTGGAAATAATGAAGGATTAGATTTGTTACTTCCTGTTCAGTTTCTCAATTCTTTGGGAAAATCAACTCTTATTTTAGTTCTTCGATGTGACACAGAAATTGATGAAAGATGTATTCCAAAACTTTCCTTTTTAAAACGAATGACAGAACGATTTTGAATTTTTTGTAACATTTATAGTTTATATTTTATAATAAAAACTTATCTCTCATTCAACCAAATATATAACAATCTCCGGAAAATCAACCCCTCGGTGTCCCAGATATTAACCCCCTCACTCATCCGGTAGGTAATCTCTCGCTCTCCTCGATAATCCGCGAGATCCACTCCGGAAAACCATCCAGCCCTCGATGTCCCAGATATTCACCCCCACTATTCCACCGATAATCGGCGACGATTCGCCCGACTAATCCGCGACGATTCCCCCGACTAATCCCGCGATAATCCACGTTTAATCGGATGACTCATCCCCCGCTAATCGGATGACTCAGCCACAGATAATCCGCCGATTACGCCAGGAGCGGATCCGTAACCCCTCGAATTCAACCCCCTACTCTACACCACAATTTCCCCCCAAACCCCAACATCTCATTCAACTCCACACGATTCAATCTACACCCCTAGCCAATTTAATTCACAACCCCCTTTTTCTATCCCCCCGCTGGATCCGTCACTTTTGTGTGTAGATCTGCTCTCTATATACTACTGATCACATTAAAATAAGTTAATTTCAAGTTCTCTCTTGGAAGCTTCTGCAGGAATTTAATCGTCATTTCTTTTTAAACGTTTTATAACCTCCTCTCCGTTTATAATACACCATCCAATTCAGCTCTCTTCCGAAGCAGATGATAGAGCATAAGTTGTCATGACAACGGCGTTTATGACAAAGCTTGTTGAAATGCTCAAAAGAAAAGAGATCTTTTCTTTTTGAGCGTTTTACCCACGATCAATTTTGCCAGTTTTTCTTGAAGTTTATGCAAAGATTGCCTCACTTTACCTGGGATCCGTTAAGAGCAACACTCCGAGGCAGTTCAATTAGAAGTTTTACGAGGTTTTACGATACATTGTATATCACTCACGCTTTTTGAATGGATACTTATTGAATGTACACACGTATTCTGAGTTTAGGTCAAACGATGAATAGTTTTTTTTAGCTCGCAGTTGGTTCTAGTAGCAATTTTTCGACGCAGTAGTTTCGTTTGACTTTCCATTGTTTCGTTTCGATAGTATAGTTTTAGGCGAAGTAGTAGTTCGCGATAAAAGATGTTTCGGTGGTAGTTGATCGACGTAGTGGTAACCATAAGAACTTAGTTCTTTTGCTAGGTTCAACTGACTATTATAGCGAACACAATTAAATTATGTTTAATAATATAAAGGTAAAATAATATTTGATGAACTACACAAAAACAGCCAATAACAAAACGGCTGACGAATAACGGCCTTTGGGATTTCCCAAACGACATAAATGTCTCTTTGCTCAAAACTCCAGGGGACATTAATGTCGCATCGCTTACGAATGGGTTAACATTAGGCCCAAGAATTTCTGATAAATATATTTTCTATATAAAAATGGTGTCTGCAGTTTGGTCACACCGCAAAAGCCGATAGCGTTATTTGCATAGAGCGGGTTCCCCTGAACTTCCCTTGTTTTTTGGTCACTTCATAGCAGACCCACCTTTCCATAAAGAGCCACACGACCATCACTCCACTACAGCTCCATGGACATTACTCATCCTATGCTATTTATAGAAGGCTGGCACCTGATGTTTGGACTACTGCCAAACTCAATAGCTTTATGTAGATGAAAAAGCTACTATTGGAGAGAAAGGGAGAGTAAAGCCTGGTTCCCATATCTTCCCGGTATCCCATATCGTATTCTTGAGCAGGAAAACACTCGACACAGCGCAAGCTAAATCACTACTAATCGCATAAAAATGTTGGCTCGCTCGCCATGCTGGAAGGAAGGTTTTGCCTGCGGTTCTTGGCGAAAGTTAAGGTGCGCTGAACTCTTGCGTTAACCGCCTGCAACTAGCGGCGGTAGGTTCACATTTTACCACTAATAGCACTGTGGTGCTGTCAGTGCTCTCGCCTGTGCTTGCAGCGTGTATGGGAACCAGGCTTTATCCTCAAACTGGTAATATATCCATAAGATCTTCACTCACCTCCAGTCCAAGCCAAGACATTCATAAAAGTAACGTTCAAATCAAGGTGAATACAACCATGCAGATGTGGAGCAGAGGTGAGACAATCCTATCACTCCCCTCTTGTGCCTATAAACAATGAACACAGGAAATCACTGCACTGTCTTATCATTGAGCAATACAAAATAATAATTCACAAACCAACATTTTTAAAACTTAACAAATATGTAAGGAATTCAACAACAAACATAATCAGCAATGCGAGTGAGTTTGACTTTAAAAAACCTGCAGTACCAGTTCATAGCTTTGTGACTATTGTGTTTCTATGGAAATAGCAAAGGTCTTCCCAAAATACTAACTAATAGGTCTACATGTAAAATGCATAACGGCTAAGAGAGATGGATGGCTGTAGAATTTCGTTGTGAACATTTATCTTAACAATTTTTGTTAAAATTTACATTCACCATCAGAATACAACCAGACAAGTTAAATTCAACAGTTTGAGTAGAATATTAAATGTCACAGTGAATAGAGAACAAATATTAATGCTCAGCATGATTGTTTAATTTAAAAAGTGTAATTTTACAAGTTTGAGAAACACGGCAGTAAATATACAATAACAGAAATAAATAAAAAGTTTGAGATATATAAAAGAAATACGCTGCCTTCCATCGACCCTTTTCTGTGATCAACATCTTCAATCCCCTACAGACGAACTGCGAGTGACTAAACCAACAGTTTAGTTGGCGTGACTAGTGAACATCTAGCTACTAATTTTATATATTATTCTTTATTGATTTACTATTACCACATATCTATTATTTCACAATTTTTTAAACTACCAGCAGCGAGCCTGGAGTTGTCTTAGAATTTTTTTCATTTTTCAGTCATATCCAGCAATATTGTAGATTTACAACACAAAACGTTGTACAGTGAACACAGTAACAAACATTGATGCATTGTGGCGTGAGGTTACCGAGGTCAACCTCAATGCTTTGTGGGGGCTTCTATGCCCTCCATCCGTCAACGACTTCGGTGGCTTTGATCAGGAGGGCATCAATAAAGAAATTATCAGCACGCTTGTCGGCCTAAGTGACAAACTAGAGCTTGACCTGCAGGAGGAGGACTTCGAGGAACTGCTTGAATCCCATAGGGAGCAATTGAGTAACCAAGACCTCATGGAGTTGGAGGCTCAGCAACGTGTCGAAGAGGAGGAAGAGGAAAAAACGCCTGTCCCCATGAAGAAATTCGAAACAAAACTCATGGCTGAATAGTTTTTGCTCATACATGAAGCCATCGCACTCTTCGAGCTGCAAGACCCAAATAATGCACGCTGCACAAAGGTTGCAAATCAATTGAATGATACCATACAGTGCTACCTCATCATTTTGGATGAAAAGATAAGAAAACTGTGCAATCGTCGTTAGATCGCTTCTTTTGGCCAATTTCTAGTAAATCATCCAAGGAAAATACTCATCAACCCTCATCTTCTTCCTACATTGGAGTTACGGAGAAGGAAGTAACTTTTGAAGCCCATTTCAGCGACGACGAAGATCCTCTCATGATATAAAATACGTAGTACAGTACTGTACGTATTCCCTCCATGTTATTAAATGTTATATACAAATACATACTGTACGTATTCCTTCGATTTTATTAAATGTTATATACAAATACATACTGTACGTATTCTCTCCATTTTATTAAATGTTATATACAAATAAATATTATACAAGCCTTAAAAATACTTATATAAGCCTTCAATATACTTATATAGGCCTTAAACATAAATTACAATACAAAATATAGCACTGAAGCAACTTACGAACAAGTTCACCTTACGAACAATCGTTCATAGGTTGGGAACCGTCTGTATACAAACATTCAATGCATTAAATACTAAGTGAATGCATACAAGTACATACAATACTGATGCCCAGACTAGATGAGCTAGGACCAAGTATATTATAATCTATATCTACATACGTATATATATTTCTCAAAGTCTGCCATCGTCGGAAATCCGGCTATAGATCTTAAAATCTTGGAATATATATTCCGCACCAAAGAGGCTTCGATCTCGGACCATGCCGTTCATTAGTCTGACACCTTGCCAACTAGACTATGGAAGTCGAATTGCTACCCTGCCAATATAAATCATGATATCAGAGCAAAACCTAACTGCTTGGCTATGACATGGATCATAGCATAACATCACGAGAAGTTGTTTGCTCACATTATTAAACTGGTTAGTAGCAGAACTCTCACTACTTCTCATTGTTTATAAGACATACAAACTTTTCTCATGATATGTACTTTGAAAGTTAGAATGGCAAATGTTGTTTTATGTTGAATACAAATCAATTTTCTGTCCAAAAACTCTTTTATTACACGGGCAACGCCGGGTGGCACAGCTGGTATACTATACTTCTACATATAAGCTTAATGCTTCTAAGACTGAGCTCATATGTCAAATTAATCATTACTCAAGGCACGGTGTCTGTTACTACAGTATGAGAAAACTCAAAATTAAACCAGATATTGTGATGGAAAAACGTTCTTTAGCTGTTATAATTTAAAAATGTAACAAATACCTAGTTGCTAAAAAATGATAAAAAAAATGTAACATCACTATGTGCACTACCGCAAGACTTTTCCTTTGAGACAGGCGTAGTGGCTAGAAAAGGTCTGATAGAGACTTGACAGCAACGAGTTTGGTACACTAAAATTTTGTGACGCTCCGCAAGGCAAACTTTCAAATTAACATGAATTAATTTAGCTCACTGAACACACACTTTGAGCTGAGTTTTAATCCTTTACTAAACTTACATCAACTTACTCGTCTAAATTTTCTATTCATCGTTTTGTACTCCATAAAGCCGTTTGCACATGCGCTCGTTCACAAAAAAGCCGCCATCTTTGTAGAAAACAATCACTATTTCCTTACTTGATAGTATTGTATAGTTTTGTTTTGATGCTATAATGAATAAGGTTAGTAAATTGTGAACAAAAGCATTGTTTTCAAAAATTTATTGAAGGAGCTTTGTTTTTAATGATAAAAGTTGTCTACAAAGATGGCCGACAACGATAGAATGCTGGCACGGAAAAGCGAAGGACTGTTTTCGGTTTTGTGCCAGTGCAGATAGATATAAAGGTGAGGAATCTGCCCAGCCAGTAGACTTCTAGCTGGCTACTAGCTGCTAGTAGGCTGTTTATTACTCCATAGTGATGAGTCATAAAAACCTACCCTTGGACAAGGCATAACATCACTCAAGGTCACACCTACTTAGACCACATATAATGAGAGTGGTCATCTAGAGCCAGCTTCTATTTCAAAGATTACTCATATCTCAACAAAGAAGTTTGATCAAAAGTCAGCTCGTATCTCGAGTTTCTCGCGAGTTGGGGAACTCGTATGCAGAGGTCTGACTGTATGTAACAATAGTAAATACTGTCCACTCTCCATAGGTTACGGTTTGACACTAACCAAGTCATGTAGGGTTAGTCATTCACACTGTTTCCTTACATGCAGCTAGTAAAACCATGTTAACATCTTTACTTTTGTAATGATTTCAGCTTAATCATGCTATAGGCTTACTTCCTTCCATGGGGTACAAACTAACCCTTATTCTCATAACACACTGCGTCGACTGCAAACTCACCTCTACGGAGGACGTTAGTTTCCTATCTCCCTGCCATTATCACGGTTTATAGATATTTTCGATTGAACAGCTGTTTGTTGGAACTTCGCATCGGCTCTATATATTCAGGGAGACAATTTCAACAGACAAGGAGAGTAAAACTACAGAAACAAAACTACAAATCTAATTTTAACACAGTGTAACTATTGATTTACTGATGATTAGAACAAAAAGGGACCAGACTATCATTATAATACAGTCATACATCAACATAGGAGTGTCCGAACATGCAAGAAAATAAAAAAGCATGCCAAGCTTTAAGCAATATTCTTCCTTGACCTACAAGTAATCTTTGAGATACGAGCTGGTTGACAAAGGTTACTAACTATACGCTCAACTAAGGGAGAGGCGGCTTTTGAGAACAGCATCGCTCAGTCTTACCCTTCGAATCTATTTACAAATATCTTTAAAAGGTTGGTTACAAGTTATAGTGAACGCAAGGCATAAGATGCCAAACCGGAAAAGGACAAGAAAAAACAAGACAGCAACATAACAGTAAGTTTAGAATAACTGGTATTCAGTTATTTTGTATAAGAAATAGTGTCTCCACACAAGAGTTAAATTACATATGAACACAGTCCCAGAACTCATTACGCTGGTATGTCGAGGTATGACTGTAGAGAGTTTAACCACAGACTATAGTATTCAACTCAGCTATGAACAGCTGAGCTAGCCAGATCTATAGGAATTAGACATCCTAGTCTATTTATAGAACATTGGCACACTGCCAGGACAGGCTAAAAACTAATATCATTACAGATATTGGGCAGAATGCTTGCTTATGGATTCCTAGAGCAAAAATATCAGAAACCACTTCGATGGAACTGCAGTGGACCCTCGCCCAACGATTTTAAATCGTTCCAGTATTGGCTTCATGAGGAGAAAGTTTGTATAGAAGGGCATAAAAACCATAGTAAATATCTAATGCAAACGCCTCCTGGTGAAAATCATCAAAATTTTATATACAAACATTAAAAATCAAAATAAAATATATATATCAACCTTGATAACTATAGTACCTATATAGTACCTTTAGTGTATTTAGTGGTTATGATCTGCAATAAAATCCACTGTTACAATGTCATACCAATGCAATACAATGTCGTACCGTAGGAAGTTCGGGGCAGACGAATAACATAAATGTTGAATTTAACTTAAAGAATTTAACTTACTACACACATAGTTTGATGATAAGTTTCAGTATGTATTTTAGTTATTTTACTAAGTTTCAACTTTGTCATCACTAAATTTTTATCTCCTGTCCGTTTCCGGCCTCGCTTTCAGAATATATTTTAGGCAATCTCAATGAAACTTTTTTTAACCTGATTTGACAAAAAAGCACGAGCGATGCTGTTTTCAAAAGCGGCCTCTAAAAATCTGTTTGAATTAGTTTGGTTAGAATAGTGAATTTAGCTCAGTAGAAAGAGTTAAAATGTATGCTGCGATCATAGACCTCAAAACTATACATTATAGAGTATAGTTACATCATACAGTATAGTTAACAGGTCTATGGCTGTGATCAACAGAAGGTTCTGTTACCAGCTGGAGACATTGTGTCTGACAAGGTCTTCTCAAGCCAGCAAAAGTTACTACCACAAAATCTATTCCTATTGGCTGCTGACCAACTAGACTAATTGGCATGCAGCCAAGAGACTCAATTGTCTTCTGTGGGAGCTGTTTGATATTTTGTATAGATTAGAGTATAAAATGCTATATATAATATATAGCATTGTAGCTGTTCGATATATATAATATCGAACAGTTAATAGTAATAAAGTAGTAACCCTTTTGCACCCAAATTAATTTCTTTACCGAAACGCAATCACATACTTCGTAAACCCACTAATGCCGTACCTTGCAGTTATTGGCCATACTGAAATGCTTTGCCAGTTTAATACTGTGTGTCATAACAAAGCTCGTTCTAAACATCTCAAACAACTCTATTTATTGTATTGAATGAAAAAAATGTAATTTTTGAAAGTTTCTTTTTATTCAGTAATTGCAAAATTTGACTCGTACTCAAAATATAAATATTCCAGAACATTCTAGAATATTAGAGTTGGCTTATGAATGAGTAATACAAATAATGTAAATATTGTTTTAAAAGTACCTATCGACTAACAAGATTCATGTACACATGAGTATACAGTTAAACCTCGACACACGAGTGTATCAACGTATGAGAAATTTGAGATACAAGCTTACAGAATGGTGTTCGACTCGGCTAGGATGCGGGAGGCCGCTTACGGGAATAGCAATGCTCGGCCTGTTTCATCGGGTCTGTTTGAAAGTTTCAAAGAAACTAGTCAAAAGTGAAAGCGAGACGACAAGTTTTAAGTCTGAGAAAAAATACAAAAACTGAAATTAAAAAAACAAAATTAAAACTACGTTTAGGGTAGCTTATGATAAAAACCTATTTTATGCACGGGTATAGAAAGCCAGGTTGTTGCAAGTTAAATTAAATAATAATTTATGTTGCTTATTGTCACAAAATTGCAGGGTACCAAAGGTGTCACTGTAATGTTTGTTTTAAACTACCATTAGCAGCTGCGTCTGTCTCGTAAGTAAGAACTCCATACAGTATGCTACTTACTGTATAGACTCTGCTATATACTACTACTGCTCCATATTATGCTACATAATACTGTTACAGTTTGTTGCAGATCACAACCACTATAGAGAGGTATTTGTTACTTCATGAGCGTATAGGGAGTGATTTATAACAAAACAAAATTATTTTAATGTAATATGACTGCCATCATGTTTTTAAATATTTGGTTAAGATGACGGAAACAGAATAATTAGTATTTAGTTATGCTACATCAGACAAATTGATTTTAAATACTGAAAAATTGACATACAAGCTCGGTTTTGAACGGCATTAGGCTCATATGTCGAGTTATTACTGTATATGGTAACAATTTTTCCCATAGAGTGAAGTGTCAACTTCTGACCTACCTTGGCTGATGACGTTAGTGTCAACTGAATCAGGTTGTCAACTACCCAAATGTATCGTCGTCGTTTGCAGATACTTCCAATTGAACCGCAGTTTCTTGGAGATTTATATTGGCCCTTATATATATCCAGTGAGGCAATATCTGCAGACAAGAGCAATTCTGCAAAAAAGTACACAAACTGCAAATACTATTTGAACATAGAACAACTATAGATTTAAATGTTACGGAAACAAAAACAATGATAGGCCAACCATCAAAAATACGCAAAAGTTGTGTACTCCAATGCAGAAGAGCCATTGCCTTGAATGCGAATGTCAGCAATTGATGTTGACTGGAAGGCAAAAACGCAAAACCACCGTCAACCTTAACGCAAAAGCGTGATGGCCGTCAACTCAAAACACCAATGTGGGCAATCGTCGTCTGCTCAAAGGCAAAAGCTCGATTGTTGTCGACCCGACTGCAAAAGCACGCCATCGCCTCTAGCGCATAAGTGCACCATCGCGGTAGACTCAAGGCAGAATCGCGTGATTGCCGTCGACTGGAATGTAAAAGAGTGCGATCGCCGTTGGCTTGGAAGCAAAAGGAGCATGATTACTATCAGCATCAAATGCAAAAGCATGTAACAGCGTCTTGACTCGAATATATTTTGTAGTCGCCTTTAAATATATTTATTCTATCGACTATTAAGTAAATATTCCACCTTTAAAATGCTCAATTGAACACTCATAAATTTTACAGTCAAATTAGACAAGAACCATTGAAAACTTTAATTATTTGCAATTTTGAGAGTACAAATTTACAAGTAGCATCGACGGATATTAAAATTTGTAACATAAAAATGAATAGACAAGTGAAAACATAATAATGTAGCAATACAAAAACTTGTTTCAGATATTTTAATATTTGACAAACACTTAGACATAAAAGTCTGTCAATCTTGGCATAGATTGTCAACATGTTGGTTAGTTTGAGAGCGCTCATAGCAGTTGTGCAGTCTGTCACAAACTGTAGAAATAGCAATTACATCCGATATTCTAATTACGAACAGAAATTAGTCTATTCATATATAAAATATCAATTGTAAAAGCAGCATATCTACTCTATACTGCATTTACAATTGCTAATTGTACAATGTAAATGCAACTCCTGTCATTCACCAGAGTGTTCTTATGATATTGTGTTAATTCTGTGGATAGTTACATAGTTTGGTTTTTGGTGCATCCTAGGCACTCCATGCAACACTGGTACAAACTGCGAAATGACAAAATACCCAAAATACCCAAACTACTCAAACGACCACTACTCTACTCAGACGACGCCTACAGGCATACCTCAATCTGCAACACATAGCTATAAGTATAGAATACTGGTATTTAGATGTAGTTACGCGAAGAGCTTAAAATTTATGATTGGTTCGTGCCATCTAAAGCTTGATGTATGCCAGCTCATAATCAAAAGACTTTTCTTCAAAAATTTCGGCTGAATTATGTTTCAAAAAATCTGCATGCTTCAGTTTGAACTATTTTCAATACGCTAACGTTTGTTGGATTTTAAGGATTATTAAGCGCAGATTAATTCCAGATCTAACTTTTCACATATGTCAAGCTGGCATATGCTGATAAACGAAAATTAAACTTGTGTTGTAATTTGAACGAATTTATATGTAAACTCGTGTGGAAATATGTCAAAAGTCAATATCAGATTTTCGGCATCTGTATACACAGCTTAAGATTTTACTATTTAGTAGCACGGCCAGAGGTCTGCTAGTTAGAGCATACCCAAACATGCTGCATAACAATGGTAAAAAATGTCAAAGTGTTATATGCATTCTTTTCATCTTTTAGTGAACCAGGTTAGTAGTGTTTTATTCTTGTGGTCACTGGTATGAAAAACTAACATAATTGAACTATTTAAATATATGGAAAACAGGCTAAACCCTACATTCTGCTGTTTTATTGGTCAAATTAGTACACATATCTTGTACAAAGGCTACACATGGTGAATTTTTATTTGGTGGACTCTCAAAATGAAGACAAGGTCAAGGCTATCCTATAAGATCTGTTATTATTTTATATAAACAAGACAATAATTATCACTCTGATTGAGCTTGTAGAGAACCAAAAGTCTGTCGGGCTTTACCAGAAGCTTAAAACGCGTGAGCAATGCATGAATGGTGCAAACATGTTTCACAACCCAATTGCATAGGCACATAACAACATTTCTAACCAAACCCAGGAGAAAAGAATATCGGACAGTAGGGTATCATTATGTGAAAAGATTCAGTTTCATTCAAAGTAAAGCCATTTTTAGTTAAAGCCATAATTTAGTTACCATTACGTATTCTAATATATACAACAGCCGATGAGAACTTACTTTAGATGCCAATTGCTGTAAATCGTGTTGCTAGGGCTTGCTCTTTACCTAGTGAATGTTGCAATCCTACGGACATCCTTGCATCTTATTTTTAAACAATATGTAAACTTTTTAATAATGTGGGAAGTTCTTAGATCACAACTAGTCCTTATGTGACCTGTTTATTAGCAATCTGATTCAAGCACTAAACACAACAGAATGAAAATGCTACATCGTTGAATCTTACCTTTGCATGCAGCTGTTACTCGCAGTCAGTCGATAATTTTCTACATCAGTAGTTACGCGTTCGCGAACGGCAGGAGCTGGCTATTGTCTTGAAATCAGTGAGAAAGCCTCAGCCAATCACAGCTTACAACAGCTAGTAGCGCCCTTCTGAGTGTATAGGAGGCGGAGATAATTCATCCCTTGTATGTAACAAAACGCATTGAATAGATTTGAAGGTTTTGAATAGATTTAAAGATGCCATCTATTAACTGGGCAGAGTATACTGTACCAACTGGGGATGTACCACAAGCATGACTAGACAGTGTTGCAGACCTAAACTTAACCTAGCATATACATGAAGCTACCCATGTAAAAGGAAATATCCTTGATGTAGTATTCAGTAATGTACATTGCATTAAATCTATCATTGTTCATAAACCATTACTAAGTGACCATTCCATCATTGACATAGAGACACACTTAAATGTAAAAGATGATGAGAGGACTGAGAGAAAGATATATTTCTATAAAAAAAGCCGACCTGACAAAGGCAGAAGTTATCTTGTCTGCTTTAAGTGAGGACATTGATAAGAAAATAGCTCAAAATGATAACATTGAGGTCCTCTGTTATCACTGAATGTGTGCCTTCTAAGATACAAAAACAATCCTCTCAACCACCATGGATGGATAGGCAAACTGAAAGGCTATTAAAAAAACAGCGTAATACATACAACAAAATGAAGCAGACCGGGTTGCAAACATACATCAGTGAATATGAAAAACTTAGAAAACAAAATAAAAAAATTATAAAAAAGAGAAAGGCTCAGTATCTCTCTGACAAGTTATTTGTTCCCTTGCAGGAGGGTGAAACCAAACCTTTTTTTAGATATTTGCGAGACAGTCGCTCGAATGATGGTGGAATCATTCCTGAACTGAGAGGGGGTGATATGGTGGCTAAAACACCAATTGAAAAAGCTAATGCACTAAACCAACAATTTCAATCTGTTTTTACTTTGGATAAAAATGATTACTTACCTGCAACAGCTTCACCTCGTTTTAAAGACACTAATCCCATAGAAATAACTGAAATTGGTGTACTTAAACTTTTGAATGGTGTAAAAGTTGGCAAGGCTGGGGCTCCTGAGAACATAAAAGGAATTACACTAAAAACTTTTTCGCATTTTCTTGCTCCGCCACTCACAAATATTTTTCATTATTCAATAAACACAGCGAAATTACCTTCAGTGTGGAAACATGCAAAAGTAGTGCCTATTTATAAGAAAGGTTCAAGGCATGATCCGGCCAACTATAGGCCAGTATCATTAACTAGCGTATGTTGTAAGTTATTGGAACATATTATCCATTCCCAAATAAGTGCCCACCTAGATAAATATGATATCCTTACAGATGTGCAGCACGGATTTTGTGCTAAACGATCCTGTGAAACACAGCTTATTTGCACAATAGATGATCTAGCTAAGAACTTTGATAGAAATTTGATTACAGATATAATAATACTAGACTTTTTTAAAGCATTTGATTGTGTGAATCATCGAAAACTGGTTTATAAAATTCGAAATTATGGAATACAAGATCAAGTCTTAAACTGGATAACATCATTTTTAGAGAATAGAACTCAAGTAGTCGAGGTAGAAAATGAACTGTCAAATATTGTGTCTGTAACTTCTGGTGTGCCGCAGGGTTCGGTGCTCGGACCATTGTTGTTTTTACTTTTTATTAATGACCTTCCTGATAAGGTAAATTCTCAGTGTAGACTTTTTGCAGATGATGCCCTGGTATATGCCACAAGAGATCAAGCCAATACATTGCAACAAGATATGCATGCACTTGAGGCTTGGGCGAATCTCTGGCAGATGAGTTTTAATCCAAAGAAATGTTACCACCTTTCAGTGGGAAAATCCCATCTCGTGTCAAATAAAGAGACTTCTTTTTTCTTATGTGCCCAAAAACTAGAAAGCGTCTTATCTAATCCGTATCTTGGAGTAGAGCTCCAGAGTGACTTAAAATGGAATAAACACATTTGCAAAATTGAATCTAAAGGGAAGCGATTAATTGGGATGCTTAGAAGGGTACTCCGAGATGCGGATGCTCGAACTAGAAAGGCTGCATATACATCCTTGGTAAGACCAGGCCTTGAATATGGGTGCGTGGTTTGGGACCCACATCTTAAAAAAGATATTTTATCATTAGAGCAGACACAAAACCTAGCACTGGGATTTATTTTTAAGAAAAAAGGAATTACTAGTTTCACTAATTTAAGAGAGAATACTTCTTTTGAATCGCTGGAGGAAAGACGATCCAGACTGCGTAAAAATATTTTTGGTAGAATCGTCGGAGGCGATATTGATATAAATGTGGGAGTTAAAGTCAGGGAAAGTGGTTCTGATAAAGAGGAAAGGCCTCCTGCGTTGTCTACTCGATTTGGGAAGTATTACTTGCCCCACATTAATACCGATCAGTTAAGATATTCTTTTTGGCCTCGGACGGTGAGGGAAGTTCGTGCCGAGGTTGAATAGCTAGCTTGCTCTTTTAAGCTGAGTTCCGCTATTTTGTTTTTTACCTCCATTGGAGGGTCTTTTGCGGAAAATTTTTATCTGATCTGATCTGAAGGTCGCCGCGTCTCATACATGGCGCTGAGCCCTGCTGTGTCCTCGTTGGTTCGAATCGTGTGATTGCGGTTAGGCAGAGGAGTTATGCAAGAGCTGGCTACGGAGAGTCACTGACGCTCTGATCCAGCAACAACCTGCAAAATGGTTGGCACATTGACTTATTAATGCTGCCAATCTGAAAATAGTCTTTTGTTCACTAATATTGCAGCGGTTAGAAATGAATGCAGGACACCGTCACACAAACACTAATGGTTCTTGTTAAACTATTGTCCCTGAAAACTATCACATTTGTATAATTGTGAGTCCATGTGAGCAGAGTTAATAGCTACTAAATATTGAACTTTTTGATTTTTTTAATTTGTTTATAAATAGTAATATTGTTATGAAAGTTTTGAGCGTTTTACCAGCGATGAATTTTTATCAATTTTAATTTTGAAACATTTTGGCAATCAGATAATCTCAAACATCAAAAACAGTTGCAAATGATAGAAAAATACTGTTTTATTTTGATAAAATCTAAAAAAATTGTGTAAGTTCATTTTTAATGCCAATGTAGTGATGGCCAAGTTTACTTTAATCCTTTTATTGTTGAGTGCACACGACTCCAAAATGATTAATTATAAAGCAACTCAGTAGCACAGTTTCAAAAAAATTTGGACAATTAATGTTACAGTTCAACAGTAACTCAATAGAACCAATAATTGTCTTTTTCTTATTTAACCTATTTACAACAATTTCACATAACCTGAAAAAACTTGAAAAATATTTCAAGTTATATGAGATCGCGAGTTCGAAACCTTTACGATGCAATCTTATTTCTCAACATAAAACTTTGGCTTCAGACAGACTAAAGTACAGACAGACACAGTTCTACTTATACTAAAGATAATAACCTTGAAATGATTGCTAGTTTGTAATCTTGGGGAGACAATTCTCAACAAAGCGTGACCAGCTTGACCAGGATTTGAGCTCGGGACCTCTTATACTCAAAGCTAGAGGCATACCCAAGACTCTCCATTGCTATGAAATATGTAAAGAAACTCTGACATTTGGCTAGTGCCTCCAAAGCAAGAACAAAGCATATTTGAAGTTCCTTTTCATATTAACCTTAAAAAAAATGTTTTTCAGTCCCACCAGGATTCAAACCCAGGACCTTTCGCACCCGAAACGAGAATCACACCCAGAAACGTTCAAGCCACGAATGATGGATGTAACCGAAACTTGGCTTTTTGCTACGTACTTTAAAGCAACGACTCCATTGTTTTTGGTTGTTTCTGCTGTTGCAAGTACTGATGCTTCACATTGGAGCAACTGAAATCTCAAAGCAATTTAGTTTTTGGAACAAAAAACAGATGATAAACCTATGAGCCGAACACTTTCACTGAGGAAGTTTATAAAGAAGATATTTGCAAGATCAGATAGACCAAAACATGTGCACAATACAAATTATTGTGAAACACTGATGCCATAATTGCTCTGCAGTTAGTAGCAGTAAATAGCAATGATTATAATTTTAACTCCCAAATGAGACAATGGTGTCAGACAAGGTGGGAGACACAGAGAATTAGAGTCCTACCAAGACTCCTTAACCTTGAGTTAGATTTATGACCAGAAGTAGTCAAGCAATCACTAAACATTCTCAAGTGCTACGTACTGCACAAATGAGTTGAGTTTATAACTGAGATATTTTAACAATACACAATTTTTAACTTACTGTATGCCAATCAATGATAGTGCTGACACAATTAGACACATAGTTTCTATAGATGAGAAGCGAATGGCTGACTTTTGTTGACTTTAGGGTGCTTTCAGAACTTTGAAAATCTCATACTGGACTTTACACAGGCACGTTGAATTCTTGTGGAATATTTCATTTCACTGAAATCAATTTAGCAAAATAATTATTACAAAAGTTTTCAAAATGACCAAATAAATAACTTTGCAAGCTAATTTCATTTTATAAAATCTGCAAAGTATTTTAAAACCTTTTTTTGCCTTTTAAGTTTATATATAATTAGTACCAGCACTCCTATAATTACCAAATTGTAGAAAACTCAAGTGAATTGTTCCACACAGGTAATTCATACAGGTGGATTATTGGCATGAAGTTGGATATGAAGTTATGTTATCTAATTTCTAGCAAAAACTGTCATAAAAGCTGCGATGAACTCTGTGAGGCATTAAAACCGGAAAATATATTAAATCACAAAGGTCGCAGCACAAAAGGTGACACAACTCCTCAACAGTTCAATTGACAAATTTTCTACGTGGTCTGCTGACAACTTAACATTTGTCACAAAATATTAAATTATGAGCACAGAAGCTTTAGTGGTCACAGAATGTCAGCTAGTTGTCACCAGTTCCCTTTACACAGAAAGGGTAACAAGTTAGACGTAGCTCACAATCTGATCCCACGTTTTATATATCCTGAATTATAGGAAGTCATGAGTTCAAATCCTTTACAATGCAATCTATTTTTAAGATCTAACTGTAAACTCAGACAGTGAATCTGAAGGTTAGAGACACAGTTCAAATTATACTAAACATTGTATTAAATAAATTGTCAGATTCATTGATACATAAAATATATAATAAAGATAATCATATAAAATAGTTATCGTTATCACACGCTAAGAGTATCAAGGCTGAATAGAACTTGAGTTAAAGGAAGAGGCACTGAAAATATTAATACTGGCATGAGCCAAGCAGTGAGTAATATGCAGACAACATGGAATTATTAAAAACACGCCTAACGTTTTGCCTTTGAAATTTATATGATTTAATATATTTCAAGATTTATACGATTAAATATATTTCAAGACTACTTAAATTACTTAATATTAAACTAGTTCAAAATTACTTTTAAATATGTTTTGTCGCAATGCACATTCTCAAATCACTGCAGACCAATTTTTTATCCAGGAGTTGATACTCAACAAAAGTGGAATTATCTTAAACACCTATCAACAGCAAAAAGATACAAAGAGAGTGAACAACTCCAATCTGTATCTTTTTTAAACTGATTAGACTGATGAGAATGACAACTCTTAATAATGGTTTTCTGAACCAGAAATATTAGTTAATCTCAACATGGGTTATGACTAAAACTGTCAATAGGCACTTACCTTGCAGATCATTGTACCTGCCCATCACGATAAATTTAGCATGCAAGTGAGGATTCAGTCATCATGTAGAAGCAAGGAATACACCATCTGTTGATCAACATCTCTTGTAACATCTGTTAAAATTCATTGTACGATAACAAGTAGACGAGAGTGTTAAAAAGGAAAGTTGAATACTTGATTAGTTATACCAGCCAAACTGCTCTAGTTATTATATTCATAAATAGGTCATTCACTGTGTCATAACTGATTACACCTGTACTCTGTGTTGATTAAACATGAAAAATTTACTAAGCCTAGAAATAAGCTTTTTAGTAAATATTTGATTTATTACCCTGGTTAGACCTTCCTTTGTGACATACATGTACAGGCATAATTGTTTGAAATAGCAGATAACTCAAAATCATACTTTTTGATTACAACAAAACGTTTTACTAATTTCCTCCATAAAAATTGTTTGCTGATGTAGGAAACTCTGGCTCATTGATGCAAGTGAGGATGGCCATGAGGATGCTAATGGCCATGAGCGAGTATGCATTAAAAATATATTACTGCTTGCCTTTTTCAAAAAAACAGAAATGTCTGAAATTTATAATAGTTTAAAACACTATAACATTGTTACTTCAACAGAAGTATTACTAGCGCACAATTAGTGAGAAACTTGTGATACTTGGTTAGCAGTTGTTATTGAGTCAGTCATCAATTGCATGGATTATAATTTTAACTCCCAAATGAGACAATGACATCAGACGAGATTGGAGACACAAAGAATTAAAAGTTACATAATGACTCCCTAGCCTTAAGTTTAATCAATAGTCAAAAGTCACTAAACGTTCTTAGACTTTAGGTATTAGATATAATATGTCCAGTACCTATATTATGAGTTTTGTTCATAAAATCTGCTATCGGATTCTACAGACATTTGTGTATATGTACGTTTTGGAATTCAGTTACATATATTAGATGTTCATAAGAGGAAGGCAGTAGTTTAACCTTGTCTGTGGTTTACAGAAATAATTGATGAACAACAAGGATGAGCTATGCCAGACATTAAAATCAATTATATCACATCTTGTGTCATTAGTTTCAAAAAATATTTTCAATAATTATTACAGGCAGTATTTCGCAGTGAGCTTTCTTGCCCTACCAGTATCCACTTTAATTTATAAAAACAAGCAGTTATTATATGCCTACAGTGATAAGCCTAAGTGAGCTACCAAATGTTCCATAATAAATAAATTGTATTTGGAGGTCATGTTTGATTACAATATAATGTAGCAACTTATTTCATAGAAATTCCTTGCTGATGTGAGAAAATCTGGCTCATTGTTGAATGTGTTTATGAGGAAACAAACATTTTTTCTGCATTTTTACAAAATTGTCAGAAATTTACAATGACTTGAAAGGCCATAACATAATCGCTTCACAGGAAACATTAACAGCCTAAGTTAGTGAAACACTTGCCATAATTGTTCAGCTGCTACTACTGAGTGAGTTGTCAATTGTAAGGAATATAATTTCAACTCAAATGAGACAAAGATGTCAGACGATGTATGAGACACAGAGACTTAGAGTTACACCCAGACTCTTTGATCTTAGGTTACATCACATGACCAGACATAGTCCAACCCCCACTAAACTTACACACACACACTAGGCATCAGATTTATTAAACTTGTTTAATATTTTCACTTTCATTTAAAGTTACACCAAGACACAGTAACCAAAGGTAGATAAATAGCCAGAAATAGCCAAACAGTCACTGATCATCTGCAAGTATCAGACATATGAGTTCAGTTTGTCCCAAAGAATTTAAGCAATACACAATCTCTAACTTATGTCAGCCAATTGTAACCACAAAGGTTGTCCAGTCACATATACAAAAGCTTGTTGCTATAAATAAAAAAGGGCGGTCTGAATTTCAAACGATTGTTTCAGACTCAGTACACATTGGTCAGGCCGTATGTGATTTTCATACACAATCTGTGTTTAAAATCCAATTGTGCTCGTCTCAAATTCTAAGAAAACACACATTAGTTAAACTTTGACTGGATTTACAATGGTACATGATGAATGAAAAGGCTCAGCTATATAACACATTAAAATCAAACTTGTATAAAACTTCATGGTATGAAATTTTATAGCAGTAAATTGCAGTGAGCTTTTGTGCCACCAGAACTTACTGTGGTTTGAAAAAGGGTTGGTGTTATAAGAAAACAAAGAGAAACAAACAGCACTTGTTGACAAGCTTTAAGGGGACGTGTGCTAATGTCTCGTTAAAATCCTTTTAGCCTGAGATCATAATAAACAATTAACAGTTGACAGTTACTATAATTGAGTGCTTGCTGTATAACAGGGAAGTTCAATTTAGCAAAAAAAATGTTTTCATCGCATTGGTACACAAGTTCTCATAAAATCGATGGAGCGATTACTCTGCAAGTCGTATTAACGAAAGCGCTATGAAAAGATAACTCCAACAACTATAACAACAACTCCGATAACTATGAACAAAATATTATGATGTACCACACAACATTCAGGAATAAAAAGTTATAATATTATATCAGGCATAGATGTGAAAAAATACAAAATCTTGTCAAGAGAGCCAGTGTGAGATGACAAATAAAGGAATGAGCTCATCGAGTTATTTTGAAAGAAAAACATCATTTTTGTATGAAAGTTTTAAGGATTATGCAATCGAAACATGAATGCCTCACATTTAGGTATAGTGTCCAATTTACATATGTAATATAAAAGCTCTTTAAATGTAGTAACAGCTTGTTTTAATGTACCTGCAAGTCATTAGGTGCCAACATCAAGGCATCTCTTAGACAAGCGAACATGAAAGCATCCAATGCTAGCATCAGCCGCACTAGTAGATTTTCTCAAAAAGTGTACTAGATCTTATTTCAATACGCTTCAGCTATCTTGTAAGCATTACAACAGCTTGTGAACAATTAAAGCGGAAACAATCAAACCTATACTTACATCCATTTCAACAAACCAACTTTCTAGCATGCGATAACTGCGGTGGATGTTGATTATAAAGTTTAAGGAATTTTTAATATTACACTTGCGAAATTTTCAAATACCCTAGGACACTTATGTATTCGCGGCATGTAACTTTTGCGTTTTTGCGGTGTCATCCTCTCGCGAAAGTTTCATGTGCGAAACTAAACTATCATAACAAACGAGCGAAAAAGCGAAACTAAATAGCTTTGTTCATTGATACTGTATAATTGAATTTTATAACGACATTTATTTTAACGTTTTTAACGACCACTATAGCATCGTTAAAATATAAACCGACAAAATAATTTGACTGTCAAAATTTATTACGTTATTATTTTGCAATTATTTAGGATTATTTTCCCATTAGGAATGATTTATAATGATAGGAAATTGATGTCAATGCACATGCATTAGTTAGCGTTATCGTTTGCTGGGGACGTCAATCAATGCAGTGAGCATCGTGTGTTGAAAGAAAATAAGACACATGCACTGACACTCGCAGTACTACACAAGCAGCATGGCTCTGGAAAGGTTTGGATTCACCACTGACACCTCTTCAATAACTTGTAATAGATTTGTTTTGCTTTAAGTGATGTGACTGACGAGACGTTTTTAAATTAAAATACGCAAAACATGACCGCAGTTAATACGCTCAGAAAAAAATACATCTTTTCCTTTTGAGCGTTTTAACAAAGATCAATTTTGCAGATTTTATTTTAAGTTCATTCGGAGGCTTTTACGCTTTCGATGGGACACGGCCAAGCGGGTGATTGATAAAACTGAATCTTTTGCCAACCTTTATAAAAGCCGTTACCAAAAAATATTTTGCCTCTGATGATGATAATAATGATGCTTAAGAACTACTAGAAGTTGATGTTTGTCTCTATGGCTTGGAATGAAGTGACATTCTCCAGCGATAAAAATCCGCGTCCATGGCCGTTGGGTAAATAACTTTTCGAATAAAAGATGTTGAGGTCGAGTTATCTGAAGGAATTTATCATTGCGTTGGAACAGACCAAACAAATCCGTTTGAGTTGACCTTGTGTTTGAGATGAAATGTTACATTTTATCTGAGGGCGAGTTTTTCGAGTTGGACTGTACGTACTTACCGTAAAAAATTCCCAAAAAAGTTAGGGCGGCTCAGCCGGCCAGCTGCCCCAGTGAAAACTGGCCTGTTGATAGTCCAAGAAACAAATAGCAGCAAGCGATCAAATTGTATTATCGACCTTGCCCACATCATTCTACCTGCGGTTCACAATTACAAACTAGGCGCAAATTGAAGTTTTTTATCGGTGAACCGAACCTGAGGAATATAATTATGTTTGTTCCACTGCATTTATTTTCACATTACTATATTTTCGCACTCATCAGAGCTGTGAAATTAAGTTGCTTCGAAAGTTTACTCTGTGAGCTACTCACGAAACTAAATACTAGCGAAATATAATTGTCCTAGGGTACTTCAGATTTTTCTGACAGAAAAATATGACGCTAGTAAAAACTGAAAATTAAATATAAAAAGATATATTTAAATCAAACATATATTTTAACTAACTTGAACTAATTTATTGTAAAAGTTAGTTCTAGTTAGGAACTTTGAACTAACTTTCACAGTAAGTTAGCTTGAAGTTGCCCTAGTATAAGGCAGAGTAAGTTACTAACTGGGTGGTCTCTAAAACCAAAACAAACAATATGTAATAACAATCCTTACTTTGTGTTTGAACATCAAATGAAATGCATTTTGAAATAAATGAGTTTAAAGTGGTTACCTAACAAACCTTCAACACGTAAAGACCATTTCTTTGCTATATAACACTATAAATGCATACCTAATAGCGTTAAAGTCAGAAAAAGTATGAACATCTTTGACCGGCAGTTCATGACGCAAAAGCAGATTAGTGCTACCTAAAAAGTACAGAAAAAGGTGAAGTATTGTTAAACATAACTAAATTCTATTGTATTGTTGCACTTCATTATGGAAAGGTCAATTAAATGTCAAAGGGCATTAGCTGTATTTGCATGTTTATGTGTGTCAGATATATCTAATATGGTTTTTTTATTGTGAACCTAAAATTTGTGATTTTGATTACATGTTAAAAGTGAAAAGATTAAAGTGCAGAAATAAACAAGTAGGCCTACCAAGTGAGTTAAAAAGTTTGTTTTGAAATTTGGTACTTAATCAATCTTGCAAAGTAGTCAAGATAGCGAATTTATGATTGTAGTATCGGTAAGTTCAGAAAATAAAGCATATGTTACTAGATATAGTGTGTTGATGTTACATAATAGAGAATAAGCTTCGTCATATACATGCGTGTGCCAAAGAAAATACCAATATTCTCGGCGTAGCTTGAGCAAGGTGTCAAAATCTGTAACACAAATTCATCAAGAAGCAAGTTTCGGATGTCGCAAAATGTTTATAGATTCTTTAATATCATGGATAAAATTGGGGCGGCTGTTTGAGGTTATCAGTATTACACCAGCCTTAGTACCAATTTCATTTCTGCTGTCATATGGTAAGACTGAGAAATATCTATCAACACAGTTTATACAATTGTAATATACAAACGGGGGTATCTATTAATATACGTGTTAATTTGTTCTGTACTTTTATTTTACTTACAAGTTTGCTGTAATCCTTGTTTTACTTCTATACTAAGATTTTTTCTTTTCACTGTAGTCTTACTTTTTTACCTGCTTCATTATTGAATTTTTTTAACTTGATTGCAGTTTAACCCTCCAGATAAATTGGTAGTTTGATTATGACCTCTATAATGGCAATAAGGCTAATCAAATTGATACACATAATGCGTCAAATTTAGCACAAAGCTGATACCAATTACAGCAACGATAACAACTCATGACGTCATTTTTTTGCGTATTTTCCTTCAGAGCATTTTGATGGTGGTTTAATTTTTTCTACTTTACTCTAAAAAAATTGGCAATAAAATTAGTTTAGACATTAACCACTTCTGCAAAAAATAGGAAAATCTTATTAATTTTTGACAAAATTAAAGAAGATTTTGCGTAATTCCATTTTTAAGCCAAAAAAGAATGTCCGGAAGTTCAAAATTAATGTTTGAATATTTAATCAAGCCTTATTTCATTTTCAGCAGTCTCACTGCGCCTGACTGTTAATCGTTTTAACAACCTACAGGTTAATTCTTTTATTAGTGTGGTTTTGATTTGCTGGTAAATGCAGCAGCGCAAGAAGTTAGGCTCTTAAAGGATAGAAACAATTAAGTTATTTCGTTGCTAAAAGTAATTCATGTTTCTTTTTCACTTTGTTTAATAAACCATTGGTCATTCATCAATAGGTCTAGCCATATGAAACCATGATAAAGAAGTACTCTCACAATCGATATTCACAACTTGAGTGTTGCTAGTAAACTTAATAATAAAGTATAGCGCAAATATACCAGATCGATACTGTATTTTTAGCTTTATAGACTGGGTGTTTAAATCTATTGTTACATGTGAAGTAATTGTTGTGACAAATAAACATGTATCTTAAGTTATCACATTCTTACTATCGCACTTACTAGTTTAGTACTAATAAATTTAATTTAGTAACAATCTTTGATAATTTTAATATCTAATCAAACATTGAAATAACCTTTTTTGCTAATAAAAAAACAAACAGTTGAAAATATATTCTAACGCTGAAATTAATTGTGGAAGTTCAATCAAGTAGAGATAGTAATAAAATTAAGGTGTTTTCATATAGGAAGTAAAGATAACTTTGACATAAATCTTTTATAGGCGTTTTGAAAGCCAATAAATACCAAGAGAAGATGATTCAAAATTGTATGCATTTAAATGCACCAAGTTTGTATAGATAGAAAGCAAAAATCAATTTAACATTTATACTCTGCATAGACAATGAGTTTATATGAATAACAGTTGAGGACAACCCTAGCTGTATACTTTAAATGTACATAAATTTTGCACCAATGAAAAGTGGGGACTATTCTAGCATGTGTGCATTGCCTATGTAATCGTTTTATAATTAACGTGTGTGAAGACAACTCTGGTATGGCACTTGTAGAGCAAATGTATTTTGTCATTGTCTTGTACTCAAGGAGGTTTAGTTTTTGGGAATCACAAGTAAAGGAATTTGGTCAGTGACTTGAAAATATATTATCTGCTCAAAAGTAAATAAGTAATAATTTTAAAGTAAATTTGTTCTTTCAATTTATTTTGTATGTATCACTAATTCAAAGGTAATTAATTACCTTTTATAATAAAAACATTATAAATTGTTAGAAGATCAATAAACTTATGTACTTCAACAATTAAAGGCCATGAGTTTCTTACTAAAGTGAAAAAAAACTTCAACTTCTCTTTTCATAATGCACTTTGTATTGTACATGCTAAACAACTAACTTCACTGTTTTGAACTGATAAAAACTTTCATCAGATTCATGCTGTTCAACACAATTCATTTATAGGATATCTAAATATGTGGTGCAGCGACGATAACAAAATGTTTTTTTTGTACAGACATCAAACTTTTAATCAATATATACAGCATTTACCATTCTAACTTTTGAATGATGGTTGTTTTACCTGAACTGGGTTTATTTCCATCTAATTCATACTGTACCATCTGCAGTGCCTACTACAGCTCTACACTGATTGCATTTGTCTTGCAATAGGTTGAGATTATTTCCTAACCTGTGGACAAATAATTAGTTTTGGCATGGCTTGACTAGTTAAGTGGTAAGCATGAAGCCATGAAATATTGGCATGTGGAACAGGTATGCACACAATTTATTTCATAGTATAGCTCATTGGACAACATCATGTATCGGATAGATGAATTTGAATTGGGCGTTCCGAGTTTAAATCTGGGAAACAACATAATTTTTATTCCCTAATCTCCATTGCTTTAACTAGATAAACGAACAGTCCAGCAGATAGACACTGAAATATATATAATTAGATGTTAGAATAAATTATCTCATTATTTGGAGTTATTTAAAATTCCTTGATGTCTAATCATATGCCTGCAATGTCTGCATTTTAGGAGAGAATAATAAATGAGAGATTCTATCCAGCCTTAAGCTCAGTTGAATTGATATCAGTGAGGAATATACTCTTTACAAGCCAACTAGTATATTGATTCATGCCTCTTCAGCCTTCCTTTCCTTTTTCTAAATTCTTTAATCTTTTTTCATATTGTTTCACCCCTATATCTCAGGCCCAATATTATATAATATATTCCTTTCTTATCTCCTGTTGGTGCCGGTTGTCTTGTTATTGCCCATTTCAATCAATACTTGGTTTATAAAATAGACACATTGACCTTTTAACAAACACCAGCATGAACGCTCAAATAAGCCTATAAAATGCTGCGTCAAGCTATGCAGACTATATACATGTGTACATTAGCAAATATATTTTCTCGTTACTTCATACCTAGGTGGTTTGATTCCTGGGGAGAAAGTAAGGGAACTCGGTCATTATCTTGACAATGTATTATTAATTGGAAATTAAATTTATTCGGTCAATATATTGCTGTATAATTTTATATTATTATTTAAAAGCGATTTGTTGCTTTGACAAAAAACTTTATAAATTGTTAGGGAATAAATAAACTTATGTACTTTAACAAATAACCACTGTGAGCTGCTTACCAAAATGAAAAATGTCCAACTTCTGTTTCCGTAATGTTCATTTTATTGTACATGCTCTACAATTAATGTCATTTTTTTATATTGATAAAAAACTTTTATCAAACTTAAAAATATCCTGTTACAACCAGACAAACAGACAGTCAGACAATATGACACTGAAATGTATATAATTATATGCTACGAGAAATTATTTTAGCCTTTGGAACTAGTAAAACCTTTAGTTAATGGCACTTTATGGTGATTGTAACAGTTATGGTTATGCCCAGAAGTTTCATCGTGTGTCTGCAGTGTCTGTCTTTTTGAGAAAATAGTGAAGAAGATAGTTTAGCTAGCCTTATTCTCAGTTGAGTTGATATCAGTGAGAAAGATTAGCCATTAGAACTAGGAATATACCCTTTACAAGCAAACTAGCATATTGATTCATGCCTCTTCAGCCTTATTTATCTCTTGTTGAATGCTTTTATCTTTTTTATATTGTTTCATCTTATGTCTGACGCTAGCTATTACATAATATTTTTCCTTCTTATTCGTTGTTGGAGATGGTTGTTCTGTTATTGCCCATCTCAATCAATACTCCATTTATAAAATTGATACATTGACCTTTTAACAAACACCAGCATGAATGCTCAAATAAGCTTATTAATTGCTTTGGCAAGCTATGCTAGCTATACTATACTGGCAAGCTATGCTACAGAGCTAGACAGTTTCTTTTGATTTTTTTTTCAAGCAACGCAAACAAATTAATTTTTCAAATTAACTTCTGAGCTTCTTTTTAGTATGGTGCAGTTTCATGCAAAAATAATTAGCAAACTCGAATGAATACAAATAATGACAACACACTTTGCAACCTGTATTGAGTTCATTGCATTTATTTAGCTATCTCAAAGTAACAACATTGAAAGACAGGATGACAAGCATACACATATAGTTCATGACAATGCTTTAATGTGGAACAGTTAATAATTACAATGAAACCACAGAATAGGTGATGCTTCAGTAAACAGCTTGAGGTTGGAATGAATGAGGTATTGATGGTGTTTTCATCAAATTTTTAAACAAAGTAGAGTGCCGTTGGTCTCAGTTATTTTGAAAACACCGGTCACAGTAGTGTGTTCAATTGTAACAAAGTTATATGCTATTCCAGAATTTTAGTAGATTAACCTGTAACAGAATGTATATACTTTTTTTGTGCACATACTCTAATACTCTGCTGCGAGCAAACTCAAAAGACAGGAGAAATACAGAGATAACTTTCTGTCAGCACACAATGCTAACCTTTCACTCATCGCTAGGCAAATAATTGTTTCATAAAATCACACTGTGATAATAAAATTTGAAGAAAATTACTCCTAATTTATGTGTTTGTGTTGTTTAATATTTTGTTTATACCTTTACCTTGTAATACTAATTTAAGCAGCGGTGGTTTAAAAGCTATCGGGCCGGATAGTGTGGCAGCATCAGGACAGCAACAACGAGGAACCATTAGTTCACGATTTTATAAATTAATATACTTAAAGCAAATGTTGAATTATCAGTTTTTTTTACCGGATTACCAAGTTGTTACGCAAAAACTACACAGATGTTTAGCGTTTTGCTATACTCAAAGCAGTAGCCACTAATCAGTCTAGCATTTTTCTGACAGCAAAGCAGAGTTGGCACATTTTCTTTCATAACGGTCACAGGGTTATGTCCGGCACAGCTGATATCTATCAGTTGAACTAGTGAGTAAGACTTGGTCTGATCAACAACCTTGTAGAAGACAGAATCTCCAACGGTGCCATTAATAAAAGTGTCTACAAGTAATAGAACAAGTACCACCTTTAACAAAAATAGTTTCTATATCAGTGGAGAGTGCTATTTTTGAAATAAATGGATGTGATATAATTCTAAACGCCAACAACTGTTAGTTTCAGGATTATAGCACAAAAGCTCTGTATTAATGAACTCAGCTGAAGAAAATATTGTAAAAGCTCAGGGGATATGATGACTTGAGTTTCATTAGACCAACTTCGTTAAAAAATGTAACTGTTGTAAAAAATGCAAAATTAATTAGTCAAAATAAAAATAAAACCTGGTAAAGTATGTAGGATTTATACAAATCGTAGTTTTTAATTCATAGATGATGCCCTAAGGTTAACAATATAACAATAGACAATAAATAAATAGTTACAATTTAAAGCTTACTAACCTGGTGTCGTTATAGCCTCAGTTTTAGATCCAAGTTTATCAGTAGTACACTTGAAATCAGAAACACACAATCCTTTATCTTCATCAAACTCAAAGCCAATAGAGCATGTTCCATTTACAAGGAAGATGCCAAACATACAGTGGTAGTACTCAACACAAGAGTCTGGATAGAGATGCAACCCATCCTCTTTTCCGGTGCATATTTGTGGATCTGCACAGAAACCAACAGTATATTACTATATATACTTATCTCCTGCTCAACTATCTTTTTATTATTTTACTTAATTGTATGTATAAATAACAAATTTCATAAGTTTATAAGCCTCTATTTGAATAAAATCTTTTGTTTGGCAAAAAATTGACATTAGTTGAACTTGGTAAAATAAAGTATTAGCATTGCTTACCACCACAAGACATGGAGGCGAACAGAATAAATTTAAGAAAAATTGTTTGTTTACTCAAACCAGCAAACATTTCTGCAAACGATTGCAGCCCGAGTCGATCTCACCCTGGCAAACGTCTATTTTAAAAACGAAATCGCTGAAAACTCGTTGAGATAAATAGCTTACTCGATAGACCAATCAGATAGTTGCGCATGCTACGCTAATAGGTGTTGCTAGGTATTGAATCAATAGGTTTCTAGCTGAGGATATCAAAGAGTCTGGCATCTACTGAGTCGGTCGATAACAGTCTTAGAAATTTTAAAAAAATGTCTCAAGTCTTCGTATAAATCTCTTTGTGCAAGTAAATTTTAAACAGCTGAAAACTTTACACGAACATTATCAGAGCAACATCAAACAGCAGCATTCCATGAATGAAGACTCACCTTCCTCTGCACATATTTAATAATTAATAATTTAATATTTTAATATTTCATACATATTAGCAATGTTCCATAGAATTTTATATGACTTATAAACCTGCAGATTTGTTGCATATCATCTGATAGCATCATGTCCTTTATCAAATGTCAGTATTCCATGAATGAAGACTCACCTTCCTCTGCACATATTTAATAATTAATAATTTAATAATTTAATATTTCATACATATTAGCAATGTTCCATAGAATTTTATATGACTTATAAACCTGCAGATTTGTTGCATATCATCTGATAGCATCATGACCTTTATCAAATGTCAGTATTCCATGAATGAAGACTCACCTTCCTCATACATATTTAATAATTAATAATTTAATATTTCATACATATTAGCAATGTTCCATAGAATTATGTATGACTTATAAACCTGCAGATTTGTTGCATATTATCTGATAGCATCATGTCCTTTATCAAATGTCAGCATTCCATGAATGAAGACTCACCTTCCTCTGCACATAACGATGTAGTTTGTGTGCTGGGCATTGAACAAATGACCAGCAATTGTAATGAACTTTTAAATAACAATTTTAGGAATAGTTATGAAATCTAAATATGCATTCCAATTTAGAATACAGAAAAACAGCTAGTAGCTCAAATAACTTGCGGAACAGTCTACAAAGAGTTCATAGGTGATTAGCAAGAATAAAACAACTTGTAGAGACATTTTCTCTTAGTTGAATCTTTAAAGATTGAAGCTAAATTGTACCAGATATTTTTACAACAATGATCAAAGTTGAAAGTGTAACACTAATTGGCTTGCGCAGCTGGGCAATTCCAAGCAGCATGCGCTTGGTAGCAAATTGTATAAAAACTATGACCTTGCATATTTTGCAAACAGCCTGTTACGCCAACAAATGACAAAGTACCTGTCAATCTTGTTTCAATTTGTTTCAAACTGTTTTGACCTAATTTTAAACAACTTCTGATGTCCGAGTCATAATTTATGTTCTTGAAAACCCAGGGACTTATGAAAAATAGCCTCTAGACTTTACGGTAAGAGTGGACAATGGACCTTGAGCTAGGATTAAATAGTTGACCTTAATATAAGAATAGCCAAGGCATAATAAACTAGTCGTTACCAGTGTATTTGAAGTAAATATTGTCTGTAGGCTTTGAACTAATACTAACAATTGTTAGTGGACCTTAAGCCAAAATGGTCAGTGGACCATAATATAAGACCAGCCATTTGGCCGTAAGGTTAGAATAGCGAGTGAAACTAAAGTTAAAAATGGCCAGTAGAATTTAAGGTAAGATAAACCAGTAGACCTTAGGCTTGAGTAAATATTGGATCTCAAGCCAAAAGTAAATAGTGGACCTAAAGCTAACAGTAGGCAGTGGACCTTAAAGAAGAAACAGTCTGTAAACATTAAGGTAGAAATAGCTAGTGGACTTTAAGCTAAGAATAGACAGTAGATCTTACAGTGAAAATAGTAAGTTGACCATACCCTAAAGTGTCATCAATAATATAGGTATGACAATTGTATTTAGTAAGTGCTCGATTTCTTTTGTGTCTTACCGCATCATCGGATGGCCGTTTTACTGCATCTGTACAATATAATATTAGGGCATATATGTATTTTCATATTTTTGTCCTAATACACCAGTGCATTATTTGGCTTGTTGATGAGCGAGTTGTGTTTCTGCTAGTAATTATAACACACTGAAACATCAATACAATCATCTGTGTGTAAGTACATATAGGTAGGTCCATAAGACAATGAAACATTAATACAATCATATTTGTGTAAGTACACATATGTAGGTCCATAACACACTGAAACATCAATACAATCATCTGTGTGTAAGTACATATAGGTAGGTCCATAACACACTGAAACATCAATACAATCATCTGTGTGTGAGTACATATAGGTAGGTTTATAACACACTAAAACACCAATGCAATCAACTGTGTGTATGTACATATAGGTAGGTTTATAACACAGTGAAACATCAATAAAATCCTCTGTGTGTAAGTACATATAGGTAAGTCCATAACACACTAAAACACCAATGCAATCAACTGTGTGTAAGTACATATAGGTAAGTTTATAACACACTGAAACATCAATACGATCAACCGTGTGTAAGTACTTATAGGTAGGTATATAACTCACTGAAACCTCAATACAATCATCTGTGAGTAAATACATATAGGTAGGTTTATAACACAGTGAAACATCAATAAATTTCTCTGTGTGTAAATGCATATAGGTAAGTCCATAACACACTGAAACATTAATACAATCAACTGTGTGTAAGTACATATAGGTAGGTTTATAACACACTGAAACACCAATAAAATCCTCTGTGTGTAAGTACATATAAGTAAGTTTATAACACACTGAAACACCAATGCAATCAACTGTGTGTATGTACATATAGGTAAGTTTATAACACAGTGAAACATCAATAAATCCTCTGTGTGTAAGTGCATATAAGTAGGTCTATAAAACACTGAAACATCAATACAATCATCTGTGTGTAAGTACATATAGGTAAGTCCATAACACACTGAAACATCAATACAATCAACTGTGTGTAAGCACATATAGGTAGGTCCATAACACACTGAAACATCAATACAATCATAAGTGTGTAAGTACATATAGGTAAGTCCATAATACACTGAAACATCAATACAATCAACTGTGTGTAAGTACATATAGGTAGGTTTATAACACACTGAAACACCAATGCAATCAACTGTGTGTATGTACATATAGGTAGGTTTATAACACAGTGAAACATCAATACAATCAACTGTGTGTAAGTACATATAGGTAGGTTTATAACACATTGAAACAACAATACAATCATCTGTGTGTAAGTACATATAGGTAGGTCCATAACACACTGCAACATCAATGCAACAGTGTGTAAGTACATATAAGTAGGTTTATAACACAGTGAAACATCAATAAAATCCTCTGTGTGTAAGTACATATAGGTAAGTCCATAACACACTGAAACACCAATACAATCATCTGTGTGTAAGTACATATACGTAGTTTTATAACACACTGAAACATCAATAAAATCCTCTGTGTGTAAGTACATATAAGTAGGTCTATAAAACACTGAAACATCAATACAATCAACTGTGTGTAAGTACATATAAGTAGGTTTATAACACACTGAAACACAAATAAAATCCTCTGTGTGTAAGTACATATAGGTAGGTCCATAACACACTGAAACATCAATACAATCAACTGTGAGTAAATACATATAGGTAGGTTTATAACACACTGAAACACCAATGCAATCAACTGTGTGTATGTACATATAGGTAGGTTTATTACACATTGAAACAACAATACAATCATCTGTGTGTAAGTACATATAGGTAGGTCCATAACACACTGAAACATCAATACAATCAACTGTGTGTAAGTACATATAGGTAGGTTTATAACACACAGAAACAACAACACAATCAACTGTGCGTAAGTACATATAGGTACATGTAGGTCCATAACACACTGAAACATCGATACAATCAACTGTGTGTAAGTACATATAGGTAGTTTTATAACACACTGAAACATCAATAAAATCCTCTGTGTGTAAGTACATATAAGTAGGTCTATAAAACACTGAAACATCAATACAATTATCTGTGTGTAAGTACATATAGGTAAATCCATAACACACTGAAACATCAATAGAATCAACTGTGTGTAAGTACATATAGGTAGGTCCATAACACACTGAAACATCAATACAATCGTATGTGTGTAAGTACATATAGGTAAGTTCATAACACACTGAAACATCAATACAATCAACTGTGTGTAAGTACATATAGGTAGGTTTATAACACACTGAAACACAAATAAAATCCTCTGTGTGTAAGTACATATAGGTAGGTCCATAACACACTGAAGCATCAATACAATCAACTGTGTGTAAATACATATAGGTAGGTTTATAACACATTGAAACATCAATACAATCATCTGTGTGTGTTATGTTTCTGCACAGAAGCAATTAAATAGAGTATTAAATTAGAGGAATGGTTTATTGCACACTCCAGAGACAACTGATTTGATAACAGAAAACCCAAGTATTTATATGTTTGGTCATAGAAAAGCTTTGTAAAAAGCTACAAGCATTATTAATAGCTATAATGAGACAGTACTATATAATATTAGCTTGTATAAAGCTTTAGCTAAAAAGCATAATGTTTGTTGGCAAAGTACCAGTAATACTTGGCACTTGCATGACACCTCCTCACTAAGCTAAAGGTTCTTTCTGGTTCTCTTAGACCTTCGGGGTTTGTCTCTGCTATACTCATCTCCATCAGGTAGACGAGGGTTGCGTGGTCTTCTTCTAGACGGAGGTTGCTCTGTTACAGTTGTAGGGGCTGGTAGTTGCAGTTTTGTCTCCTCTGTTATATCAGGTTTATCTCCAGGGTCTTGATCTTCTTCTGTTGAGTATCTTGGTCCGAGTTGTTTAATAGTGTGAATAGTGCATACTGTATCAACATCATCCTCATCTTCTCTTGCATCAAACTCTTTTTCAGGTCCAACTGGCAGTCTTGAGAGGACATCTGCATTTTGATGATGCTGGGTAGATCTGTATTCTATGGTGTAGTCATACTGATTTAGTACCAGTGCCCATCTTGCTAGTCTGTTGGCTGCTAGAGCTGGAACTCCTTTGGTAGGTCCTAGAAGTGTGAGAAGAGGTCTGTGGTCAGTTACCAAGATAAACCGTCGACCATACAGGTACTGGTGATACTTCTTTAGAGCAAATATGATTGAGAGAGCTTCTTTTTGTATTTGTCCATATTTCCTCTGTGTGCTGGTCAGTGTTTTTGAAACATTGGCTATTGGTCTCTCACTTCCATCAGGATAACGATGAAATAGTACAGCTCCCAGTCCAGTTTCTGAAGCATCACATGAGATTTCAATGTCAAGATCTGGGTTGAAGTGTGCTAAGACACTATCAGTTGATAGCATATCTTTCAGTTTGTTGAAGCTCTTTTCTTGTTCAGTGCCCCACTTCCAGGTCTCTCCTTTGCGTGTCAGTTTGTGCAATGGTCCTGTGAGTTGTGACAGATTGGGTATGAACTTGCTGTAGAATTGTGTAGCTCCTAAGAAAGATCTTAGCCGAGTTAAGTCTGTTGGGACTGGCATCTGTTGTACTGCATCTGCCTTCTTTCCTTTAGTGATTCCCTTTGAAGTGAGTTTGTGTCCCAGATACTCTACTGTAGGTTGAGCAAAACAGCACTTGTCTTTTCTACATCTGAGCCCTCTTTCTTCTAATCTTTGAAGAAGTCGACGTAAGTTTTGTAGATGGCTCTCTGCATTGGCTCCACTCACTAGTATATCATCTAGGTATACTGCTACTCCTGGGAGGTCTTGTGTCAGTTGCTCCATGATTTCTTGAAAATACCCTGGTGCTTAGCTTATGCCAAAGGGCAACCTCTTCTGTAGTAGTACTCCTCGGTTTGTTGATAGTGCTAGTCGTCGTTGACTTTCTGGTGCCAACAATATTTGATTGTAGGCATCTGCTAAATCAATCTTTGTGTAGCAATAGCCTCCACCTAGTTTTCTGATTAGATCTTCTGGTAGTGGGATAGGTTTCCTATGTGTTTCTAGCTGATTATTGATAGTCTTGGAGTAGTCTCCACATACTCTGATCTTCCCTGCAGCTTGACCTGTTGTAGATTTGCGTACAGGTACAACTGGTGTTCCATACTGGTTGAATTGAGTTGGTTCCCATATGCCTTTAGCTACACCTGCTTCGTATGCTTGGTCGAGCTCTTCTGTCAAGGCAATAGGAACTGGTCTGGGTCGGCAGAAGACTGGCTTTGTTGAAGGTTTGAAGTTTATCTCTAGTTCAAAGTTCTTGAGACATCCTAGCTCGTCTTTGAATATTTCTGGAAATTCTTTGCACATCTCCTTACACTTGATTTGTAACCTCCCATCTGGCTGGTTCTCTGTGATTGTTGATACAAGGTTCTGTTGTAGCTTGTCATCAATAGAGATGCCTAGTTGCTGTATAGCAGTTCTTCCTAGTAGGTTGAGATCTTGTACAGCACTAATCACAAATGGTAGTCTGACTTCTTTCTGTGCATCCAATTGGGCAGTTAGCTCACATCTGCCAAGCGTCTCTATGAGATGTCCTGAGGCTGATTTGTAGTTAACTGTAGTAGGTTTTAGGTTTGGCTTTCCTAGCTTCTCCCATATTGATTTACAGATGAAGTTGTCACATGTTCAAGTGTCCAGTTCAAGTGTGAGGTTGTCTCCCTCCAGTTTGATGTTTTCAGCAAGTTTCACCATCTTGGTTGATGTGCATTCTATCATCTTTACTGGTTTTTCTGCTGCAGATGATTTCTTTTTCTTGCATGCTCTTTCTATGTGACCTTGTTTAGAACAAAAGTTGCAGGTGGCTGCTTTGAATCTGCAGTCATCCGCTGTATGGTTAATTCGGTCACATCTGTAGCATAGCTTTCCTTCCTTCTGCTTGTCAGGTGTAGAGTTGTTTTTCTGGATTGTTTTGTATCTTGATTTCTGTTGAGCAACCTTGTTGACTTTAGACGAGTTTCCATAAACTGTTTCTTTGGCAACTTTAGCTGCTTCTTCTGTTTCCTGTGCTACCTGTATAGCTTTGTTGAAGTTGAGTTCATTGTCCTTGACCTTGAAGAGAGATTTGAGAACTGCTTCATTGTTTACAGAGCAGATAAATCTTGTTCTGAGAGCCTCATCTAATGGATCTGTAATGTCTATGAAGGCACATGTAGTTGCATCTTGACGAATTCTGGCAGCTAACTCTTGAATAGTTTCTCCAGGTTTCCTCTGCATGTCACTCCAATACTTGTAACGCTCTTTAACAATGAAGCGCTTAGGGTCATACTGGTCTTTGAGAAATTCCAGTATTTCATCCATGTTGAGGTCGTTGATCTGCTTGGGTATTGAAAGCTGAGCTGCCATATTACTAAGCTGCTTGTAGAGTGTAGGCTGTTGGTTGGTGAGAAAAGTGCCAGCAATCTTGTCTTGATGAATAGAATTTGCTGCAATGAATGTGTTGAATCTGTCTATGTAATCTGTTAGTAGCTCTGCTGTTGGGTCAAAACCTGGGAAGGCTGGAACAGCGGTTGCAGCTGTTTCTTGTTTCCGTTGTAGGTTTTGTAGTAGTAGCTCATCAGTTTCTTATTCTCCTCCATTCTTTCATCTTGCTGACGTCTGTATTCCTCTTGTTGCTGCTTGAACTCCTCATGCTGCTGTTGTCTATGCTCTTCTTGCTGCTTTCTCTGCTCCTCTTGCTGCTGTCTCTGGTCCTCCTGCTGCTTCTGCATTAGCTTGATCAGGTCTGCTACTTCTGCCATTGTAGTGGTGCAATTTTGAACAGTTACTCTTGTAATAAACTAGAACTCTTTGTATCGATTTTATCAATGATAAAATCTGAACAAAACTCTTTGTAACTGTTCAAAAGAGAAATCCTTGTCGCCAATTAGCTTATGTTATGTTTCTGCACAGAAGCAATTAAATAGAGTATTAAATTAGAGAAATGGTTTATTGCACACTCCAGAGACAACTGATTTGATAACAGAAAACCCAAGTATTTATATGTTTGGTCATAGAAAAGCTTTGTAAAAAGCTACAAGCATTATTAATAGCTATAATGAGACAGTACTATATAATATTAGCTTGTATAAAGCTTTAGCTAAAAAGCATAATGTTTGTTGGCAAAGTACCAGTAATACTTGGCACTTGCATGACAGTGTGTAAGTACATACGGGTAGGTCCATAACACACTGAAACATCAATACAAACCTCTGTGTAAGTACATATAGGTAGGACCATAACACACTGAAACATCAATACAATTAACTGTGTGTAAGTACATATAGGTAGGTTTATAACACACTAAAACATCAATAGAATCCTCTGTGTGTAAGTACATATAGGTAGGTCTATAAAACTCTGATATATCTACTGTATATAATCCTCTGTGTGTAAGTAAATATAGGTAGGTCCATAACAAACTGAAACATCATTACAATCATCTGTGTGTAAGTACATACAGGTAGGTCCGTGACACACTGAAACATCAATACAATCATCTGCGTGTAAATGCATATAGCTAGGTTTATAACACACTCAAACATCAATATAATCACCTGTGTGTAAGTACATATAGGTAGGTCTATAAAACACTGATATATCTACTGTTTGCAATCATCTGTGTGTAAGTTTGTATATGTGGACCAATAACACGCTGGAACTAGGTTTTTAGATAAATGGTTAATTTACCAACCATTCATAACCGCAATCACAAATTGACTTAAATATTAAGTTGTTGGCAAGCAATCCACAGATAAAAGAAACTACTTTGGCAGTTGTTGATTTACAGTGTTATTAATCTATTAGAGGGAGTCCGCAAATTACGATGTAAATCAATTCTTTCTCCTGCTCAGCCATAAAGAGGATAGTATATACTGTAAAACCTGTAATTGAACGCTCTGACGGTCTATTTTTTAACCTCTTCTCGTAAACAGCGATTGCTGCATTCAATTGAGTTTTGAAATTTTCTTGGTCCTGTCATTTGGGAGTCACTTTCGTTGAGTTTGGCATTATGGTTACGCACGGCATAAATATTCTCAAGTTTTGGAAGCTAGTATTAAACGGTCAATCCATGCAAATCATTTAATAAAACTGGGAATGAAAGTTAAACATATTTTTATAAATAAATCCATGAGTTTTTTTGTTCAAACTACCATATGAAAGACATGCGTCATCATAAGACCTAAACATAGAGACATTGCTGTAAGTCAAGTACGAGAGGCTGTCATACCACACACATTTGCTACAAATGTTAGCCTAAAAACCAACTCTGTAACCTACCTTTTGTTGTTCTACCTCCCTATATGCCCCCTGTCCATGAAGCCTGGGTACCTATGAGCCCTACATGAGTCTATTGATACTGAAGAATAAGCCCTCCCCATTCATGATCTTGACCTTTGATTTGATACATTGTGAGACCTTGACCTCATCGTCTGCAAATGAAGCATACTGACTAGAATAAATTACAACATATTCCATGTTTGAAATAGATCAGTTAGATTCGAGTGATGATGTAGAGACAGCGCAAGTATGATGAATCCTGTGAATGCGGAGGCAGAATAATTGAATTCATTAAATTTTACCATAACCACACCATGCATACTAGCTTTGTTTCCATGCTTCAAATGGGGTCAGAGTTGCTTCCTCTTTAAATCGTAGAAACATGGAATCCAAATGCATTTGACCCCATTTTGCTTCAATAAATCTGTGCGAAGGCATTCACTGAAAGCATACTATTCCACATAAAAATACTCGCTGCTGATGAATCTGAATCGATAATACTCGGCTGAGCTCTCCCCAGAAGAGGTAAAAAAATTCATCACACAACACGAATTTCAGCTTTTGAAGACACTGTACTGCTACTCACTACTGTTTCTACTTGAACTTTCACCTTTACATTAACATTTGCATGCTAAGGATGGGTCACTCGTACAAGGGTGATGGAACAACTACTTCTTAGTGCAACTAGTTGACTACACATGAATTGAAAAATGACCGTGACCCTAGAATCAGTCGGCTTTAATAAGTTTGATTTTGAAGGACATATCGCAAACCTTGGAAAGATCTTTGTACTACAACACTGAATCGTTGAAGCAGTAATGGCGCAAGTTCGTCAGAAGTAGGCAATTCCAAACCCATTCAAAGCGTGGAAACGAAATGATTGATAATTTACCTGGGTACTAAATAGTCATGTTGTGGTTTTACCAGTAGATCAAGTATGTCTATCTTAGCATGCAGCAGCTTTCCGACATAATGTAGCGTCAGCATCATGTGCCAAGATCTTTTCAAAGCCTTCACAGCATCTCCACGCGTGATCTCTACGTTCTGCGTGTCTATTGAACAGATTAAAAGTCTATTATTAAACTGAGCTCATTTCAGCAGTCAATCAATCTTGACCAGTGTATAAAAAACATCAAGTTATTGGAGTACTGAGCTTGCGAAATTTACCAAAAATGTGGAAATACACACACACACATGCACGCACGTGCACACGCATTATGTAAACAAAATCAGAATTGGCGAAATTAATAATTTGAGAGTTGTTTACTGTTGAAAGATTGACAAAAAGTAATATGACAACTTGCAAGAATCGGCAAAAACAAGGAACACTAATGCGAAAGCAGATCTACAGTAGATGCATGTAGAGCCTGTCATGCGAACTGAAGTGCTAGTAGGTGCTACTCATCACTTGACATCTCAAACAGGCATGAAACAATAGATCAAGCATAGATATACCATGATGTCATGACAAAAGCCATTATGGTAAAATAGGCAATGGATTTCCGGTGTTAAATCACAAATCAATGTCTATGGTATTGTTATCTATTGACTTCCTAGTAGTTCCATTAGTTACCTGCTAACACCTGCTTTAAACAATTGCTAAATAGTGGCTATTGCAAACAATATAATTTTTATTTATAATAATAATTATATTATTTTAAATAATATAATCATTTGTAATGATTATAGTATTTATATTTATTACTATTTATTTAATGATCTGCGCAGTTATTCCAAAATCAGCAAAACCAATGGTTAGCACATATGATAGCATGGTGGTTGATGAACCCAGATATCACGGGTTCGAATCCAGGATGAGGATATCTCTTTTTCACTATCTAACCAGCCAAAGTCTTGATTACAGTAAAGATTCAGCATAGTATGAGGTATTCACTCGCAAAGTACTATTCACGATAATGTTGGCTACATGCATGTCAACAACAAATATGTCATGTCCATGAGTTAAATTACAAAATTACCATTTTTACCAATTTTGCAAAAATAATGAAAAATTTCACATCAAATCCAATTTATTTTGTTTGACCCAAATTTATAGTTGCTGCCCTTGCTCTTAAGAACCTTTTTAGTTCTGCCTTGCACCTAAAAACGACTTTATTAAATTTGTTTTGTTTACATGGCAGCCGGCTTAATTTATAGCAAGCTACAATGTCAGCATAATATATAATAGTAATAAATAAAACAATAGAAATATATTTACTTGCTGAGAGTTGCTTTCTGGCATCAGAAAATTTAAAAAGGTGCAAATAAATATATAATATGTAATATATATAAAATGTTAGTCTTTTTGTTAAACATTGTATCCCATGATATCAAGTAAAATCTCGAACACGACGAAAAATCTTCATGGTGCCATATTTTATCTCAGGACCTCCAGATGGCAAACTTAACCATTAAACTACACGGAATACAATGGATTCATTGGGCAAATACTCATTACATTGGGTAAGATGCTCACGCTTGAAGCACTTGTTTGGGGTTAATAACTAGCACTGTTGACCATTACGAGCAACGATTGTTAAACTGGTCCGACACATGAGTATTGTTTTAATAAAGATTCTAGTAAAGATCTAGTTTTTTAGGTGAGTTGCACAAATTCATTAAGGAATTATTCTATTACCCGTGCAATGCCAGGAATTCAGTTAGTTAACTATAAATACATCAAATACAGGTAGTATATTATTAGTGCAAGTATATAAACCACATGCATACTCTAATCTATAATGAAAGACAGTGTAATATTAAACAAAGGATCGAAAGTTGCCAAAAATATCATGGCAATGTTTTAATGTGTCTGCTGCAGACATTGACACAGGTTTTCTGTAAACATCATTTGGTAAATGATGAAACAACTCCAAAATGACTTAATATTGTTGCGAAAAGTCATTTCTTACTTTGTTTAAGACAAACATCGCAAAACACCTGTATGGTAAATGAGAAGACAACTCAAAGAAGACTGGATATTTGTAGGAAAAAATAATTTCTTACTTTGTTTCAGACAAACAACAGAACTCCTCATAATACATCGCAATTCTAAATATATAAAGAAAGACAACTCAGAAAATCTAGGCTCTAGAAATGCACACATAAAATTTCTTCTTTTAAGGTTTCCTTACTTTGACAAATTGACAATTACTTTGACAACACAGGGTGGTTGGTTGAAAAAAAAACATCCAAAGCAAGCAATAATGTCAGACAATGGATGGTGATACGAAAGAAACGCAAAGGTGAACTGAGTCCAGAGAAAATGTCCCAAGTCTCGATAAGAATAAGATATTTGAGCCGGTTGGAAGGAAAAAGCTACTTCCCTTTATTATGCAAGTTTTCTTAGTGTTTCAAGGAACCAGAGTTAGTACCACTTTTCTAACAAATTAGGAAAAAGTTACACAGTAAACAATTAAAGAAGCGTGGCCTACTTGCAAATTTTAGCGCATGTAAAAAGAAACATTTTGTGAGCACTCTTGTGCAACTAACTTGGTAGCCTACAAAATCCAACGTACAAAATATTTAATAAAAAGCCAAAGAGCAAACTATAAAGAATAACAATAGTAACAGATAAATAATAGTTTTATTTATAATTTGTCAGTAATACAATAAAAGACTATTATAAACAGTTTAACTAAAGATAAGTTAAGTAGCATCAAGTCTATCAAGGGTACAGATTAACTTGCTCTGAATATAAAAGATAAATATTATCAAAAGACTTTAGACTAGCAACAAGACTACTTTTACTAACTTTATGATATGACAAAAGTTTCATTTTTCAATTTACTTTGAGAAAAAAATTGGATTTGTCATCTCTTGGTTTGCTCACCTTTAATAACATTGGCTAAAATTAAAATTTATGCAGCTTTTACTTGGCAATATTAAAATAAGGTGTTAAATAAAAAGATTTCACATTAATGAAATTATCAGTGGATAGCAACAATGTCACAAGTAATTCTTAGCCTGGGATCACTGGCTATGAGCAACAAGAGCTAATGAACAACAATGACTATTAAACAATGACTGCTCTCTATATCTGCTTAGCCTGGGATCACTGGCTATGAGCAACAAGAGCTAATGAACAACAATGACTATTACACAATGACTGCTCTCTATATCTGCTTAGCCTGGGATCACTGGCTATGAGCAACAAGAGCTAATGAACAACAATGACTATTACACAATGACTGCTCTCTATATCTGCTTAGCCTGGGATCACTGGCTATGAGCAACAAGAGCTAATGAACAACAATGACTATTAAACAATGACTTTTCTCTATATCTGCTACGTTTTCTCTATATGCTCCACTCTCTTAAGTTTCACATATTTCTCACTTATGCGTGTATGCATCTGTGAAAAACACGTCAAGAGACTTTCATCATCAAGATTATCGTTATTGAAATTGTCAGTCGCGCATGCGATTGAACATACGATAGTATGAGAGTGAGCCAACCAAGGGGTTTAGGGTTCAAATCCCTGACGAGTCAATCTTTTTTCAACTAACAACCATGGTTTTAGAGAGACACGGCTTGTTTATAGTAATAAAGATAGAAAATATTCAGCACAATAGGAGTTGCTCTCACATGACTATACATGATGTAATTATCCTTTATTTACTAGAAACAATGGTAATAGGACAAAATATAAAAGTTGCACAAAAATGCTTTGAAAAGTCTTGGACATAACATTTGCTTACACTATTTATGTTAAAATTAGAACAAAAGTTAAGAAAATTAAAAGCATAACTCCCTTTTATGTGTCTACTGCAGGCATTAACATACCTTCTTGTAAACCTTGTTTAGTAACATTGCATAGACAGCTCCAAAAAGACATACAAAAAATTGTAGTACAAATTATCTCTTGCTTTTTAGTTTAGACAAACGATATAGAACTGCTTGTAATACTTCACTGACAAGAAGTCATGAGAAAAGACAACTCCTTAAAAATGTACCCAAAAAAGTTATTCTCTGAAGAATATAACGGAAAACCAAATATAACTTTTTGATTTGTTGCAAGTATCTAAAAGATAATTTAATGAGTCTACTAAAATGTAAACTATGAAGACAAAAAACTGGAAATAACCTTTATTTTGATAAATTTGAAATAAACTAAAAACTAGCGAGAAAGTTCAAATGTTTTAATATCTAATAAATTTTTATGCATATAGTAAATGAGTATTTCCTTATAAACTAAGTTGAAAGTTACATAAAGCTATCAGATATAGTGAAGGACTCACACATCCTTGTCTCTCTGTGTGTCTTGTTACTTTCCAAATGGCTAGTCACCCTCTTCTTGTCCAGACACTGTCTCCTTGGCTAGCCATCTTGTTCAACCACTTGTCATTCAACCAGTTTCATCTCTTCCTGACATACCTAACCACCTTCTACCAATTCATTTGCAGTATTAAACACTAATTTAGACATTCTATATAAATAGGTCAACATAGCCATCAAGCCAAAGGATTAAAAATTAAGTATTTAATTAGCAGCCATCAGACTAAAGGCGTGGTCACACGAGCACCAAACCGAACTAAATGACACAAAACGACGTCGTTCTCAGCTGTAAAAAGTTCGGCTGAAGACATTTCTAGCCGAAACGAACCATTTCGGTACTGCTCGAAGTTTCGTAGCCGAACCCTTGCTCTTATTGGCTGGTTAAAATTCTAGAATTTTAGCGAGCAAGCGTCACATTTCTCTTTACGTGCGTGTGAGTAAAGTTAAAAAAGAAATGGGACGATACTTTTATTTCGTTAAATAAACAACATGAAGCAATTTACGAAAATGTTCACCCGGACTTGTGATTGTGTTGCATAAATGTAAGATGTTGCACTTAAGTTTTGCATAAATGTGAGAGAATTGTGATTTTTTTTCGTGTAGAATATAAGTAATGTGTCATATTGTCAGGGTTTGAAGCAATAGATGACCAAAAGTCAAAAGAAATAATAAATTGTGGGATCACCTAATACCACAACTGCTGCAAAACATTGCAGCAAGCAATGTGATGCATCAATAAGCAGACATGAAATATATGGCAATTGCTATGCTGCTGGAAATATCAAGCATGGGAGTTGTCCAACTATCACAGCTGATGCAATGTGAATATATGGGACATCAGTTTGATTGGGAGTTGTCCAACCATCACAGCTGATGCAATGTGAATATATGGGACATCATTTCGATTGGGAGTTGTCTGATCATTATAATGAAAAGCCTAATGAATGAAAAACAGCATAAAATTGTTACTAAATCACGATTATTATTGATCAACAACACTTAATATGAAAGAGACTAACTGGTTACAACAATTATTAATAGATATTCAGCGAAGCAAACAACTCTACAGAGTATCAGGCAAAAATGGAGGTATATCGCCAGTATTACAGGAGCCAGCCACATTAATGACTTGTTGGAGCGAAGAAGCAGCCGACGTGCACCAGATCAGCAACCAGCCCTCAGTGAAAGAATCATTTACAACACTTTATTTAGTATATTTAGTTATAGCTTATAACATCATTATAGTCTAGAAAATGTTGTATTGTAGAGCAGTAGAGAAATATAGCATAATTATTCATTAACTCAGATATTGTATTTTATGAGAAAATATCGACGAAATGGTTGTGCAAAGAATGGCATAATATTATAATAGTTTCTCTTGCTTCATATAAATTAGCTAGCTAATAGCGTCTTAGAACGAGGATTACTGTAAAATTAATTTTATAATGCTGCCATTGTTAGTTTTTGAGTTATGGCCAGTTTTGTACAATTTGTTAACGGACTTAAAATATTTTTCACTTCTCATTCGCTTGTCGTCATGGAATCCCAACCACAGTAAGGAATTTTAGCTCACCGCAAGGAATCTGAAATATAAATTAAACAAAAGCTTACGCAAAGACAGCAAGTAAAACACAACCAACCAATGACATTCGACAATGGCTCAAGGACAAGTATAAAAGAGGGGCAAAATCAAGGGAAGAGGAGGAGAAGCTGGCAGCGAGCCAGACGGCAAAGGGGAGCCGCAAGGAAGAGCCAAGATAGGAAGATTAACATAAGCCCAAGATAGCCAAGGAGCCAGCAGCAACCAGCTCGCCGAGGATAGACTCAACAAACACGATTCACCCAAAAGAGGTGGCAAGCCAGGAAGCCATAAAGCCCTGAGAGAAGAGAGCTAACTCAGCCGCCCCTGTTTACAGTAAGAGCTACTGCTACACGCCTAACAGATACGTACTCATTTAACCTAGTAAGGCCATAACAAATAGGGCTAAGTATATAAGCATATCGTTATTTTTTGCTTGAGCTAGTAAGCCTTGACAGAATAATTGTTATTTTGACCTTTGCAGAAAAATAGAGTTCACAGACGCTTAGAAACAAACCACCTGCGTGTTATTGTCAATTATAAGATAATTACCTGCAGAGAGTTGCCCACAAGAGATAGTAGGCCTCATAATCTCAATAATACTTGATACTTGGGCTCATCGATACAGCAACGCCTTACTGTCAAAACAAATTGCAAGGATAACTATAGTAGTGCCCATCTCCATTGATTGAGTTGCTATTTCAATTTTGCTTTATAGCAACGGTCTGATTTTTGTGGGGCAGAAGTGCCACTTTGTCTGCGGTCAAAATTTGTCTTGGTAGAAATTGAACTCACGGTCCAGAGGCTAACCATTACACATAAAACCATAAAACCATAGAACCATTGTAGTATTTCACTCAAAGGAAACCCACAAAAACAATACATTTCATATTATTATTTAAATATCAAATTATTATTATTAGCCTACTTTTTATATTCATTATTATAAATTTACTTTAAATAAATATAATAAATTAAATTATTTAAAATTTCTCCCTTGACAATATTCATCCTGATGAAGTATCGTTGACTGATTTATTTATGTAAAACCACAGTACTATGATAAATACTGTTTTTGTTTGTCATGTACTCAGCATAGAAAACATTCATATGTTAATAAAAAAATATAATTATGTTGATGGGAAGGGTTGGCAAAATCTTTATATCGAGTGATTTATTTTGAGCAGCTGAACGATCTTCTGATAAATCTGCTGTGAAATTATAATCTATAATTGTTCTTCAAAGTTTTTTGTTTACAATAGAAATATTTAACTCAAATACATAAAAAACTACTAATGAAACCGTGTCCTGACTCTATACGTATGGCATCTAAGAAGCGAAGTTACTTCGGTGGCCGTGTGATATGTGCCACGAACCGAACCAGCCTTCGAACCTACGTCGGTTCGGTGCTCGTGTGACCACGCCTTAAGGAACACTCAAGGATATTGCATAGCAAACCTTAGGAGGTAAACAGCTGCAGCAAGGACACACCTATGCTAGTAACCAACACATTGCATCAAATAATCAAACAATGTAGGAGAATTGGCCTTTTTTGGTTAATTTGGCTATTTTTCAAGAACCCGAAATCCTAACTGGATCTGCCTCTACAAAGGTATGTTTACCCTCCTGTACATAGTGCTAAAATTCAAAGTGCTGATGTTTTTGGTGATGTGTGCCGTAAGTGTCACTAACAACAGCACTCTAATTCTTTGCTAACTAACAAATTATTTGCTAGTTAGCAAATTATTTACTAACTAGCACAGGATATGCTTAGTAGGAAAGGATTTGCTAATTAGTATCGAAGACCGGTGCGCCATTTGCCATTTGTGCATCCGTCTTTTGAATTAGTGCAAAAAATATGTGCTTTAAATTACTCCATTTTACACTTGATATAGTTTATACTAACTTAATTTATAAGTTTTATGCTTAACTTTAATTGCTAGTAGCTTTTCTGTTTTAGATTTAATGTTTCAATAAATTTTGGACGTCATATGTTGAAAATTACTTCTTATGTTGAAACAGATATCCGCTCTAATGTTGTCATATATTGAAAGGTTTACACATCAATGCTGAACTTTATGGGATTTATCGATTGTAACATCAGCATTTATCATTTGTAACATCATAGCAGTCATCTCCCTTGCCACTGGCAATTCGCAAATGACAAATGGCGCACTAGTCTAGACTTTTGATAAACCAGCCAGCCATTTGCTAACCTGATTTCTACTACGCGTTCTAAAAACTTCTAGAAATTTCTACCGAAAAAGGGTTGAGTTGAACATCAATAAAATTCAGAGAACCAATTAGAAATGAGACAATATTTGATGAGGCATTTTGGGTAATCATGTGGGAACTGAAATAAGAAAGTGTGTCAGACATCGAATTCTGTGAGATGTTATACCTACTACAACCCTGGCAGTCTAGTGAGCTATGAGAAGTTGTCAAATTTAAAAACGAGCCACACATATTTTTTCCAAAAAGCAGTGCGGCAATGGATTAGCACATACTATAGTGGGAGAATTGGTCAACCCAAAGGTTGTGGGTTCAAATCCCTGACGAGTCAATCTTTTTTTCAACTTCCAACCATGAATTTGGACAGACACGCCTTTTAAAATAGTAATCAAATTATAAAATAGAAATTTAGCGCAATAGGAGTTGCTCTCACTTGACTATTCATGATCGAAATGTCTTTATTTTTCCCACAACAAAGACTTCTTGTTTGAAGTTTACAGAATATTCACCTATACGAATTTCATTTAATTGCAGATTGCTTGGATAGTTATGAGTTACACGCGGCATCGAAAAAATTAAAGAGTTTTTTTCTTAGCTTTGAATACATAAAATACAGGTCTATTCAGGTCCAAAAACAATTATATGATTGTTTTGCAAAAACCAATATTTTTCCAGAACCAATGGTAATACGCAAAAGTATAAAACTTGCATATAAAATCTTTAAAAAGTCGTGGACATAAAATTTGCTTACAGCATTTATGTAAAAATTAGTAGTAGGCCAACTTTAATTAAATTTTTCATAGGACTGCATTAAAAGCTGTCCGTAATGTAAATTAATGTCGCCTTTCAACACAAAAGAAATGTTTAAAAAATTAAAAGCCTGCCTTGCTTTTATGTGTTCACTGCAGACAGTTATCTACGTTTTTATGAACCGCGTTTGGTAACATTTATTAGACAACTCCAAGAAGACATACAGATTTTGTAGGGCAAATCATCTCCTGCTTTTTATTTTAGACAAACAATACATCATATCACTGCTTGTAATACTTCACTGGCCAGAAGTCGTGAGGAAAGACAACTCCTTAGAACTGTACCCAAACAATTATCTCTCAAGATTTTAATAGAATACCAAATATAACTTTGAGAGTTATTGTAAGTATTTAAAAAAATAATTTAATGAGCCACAATTTAAATTATAAAACAACAACAAAATGAAATAACCTTTATTTTAATAAACTGGAAACAAACTTAAGACTAGAGAGAAAGTTCAAATGTTTTTAAAATTTAACCAAACTTTATGCATTCAATCAATGAAGATTTCCTTGTAAACTAGTTTGAAAATTACATAAACCTATCAGATAGAGTGAAGGACTCACATATCCCATGTCACTCTCTGTGTGTCTTCCGAATGGCTAGTCACCCTCTGCTTGTCCAGACACTGTCTCCTTGATTAGCCATCTTGTTTATGTCCAACCACTTGTTGTTCAACCAGTTTCATCTCTTCCTGACATACCTAACCACCTTCTACCAATTCATTTGCAGTATTAAACACTAATTTACATATATATATAAATAAGTCAACATAGCCTTAGCCTTCAAAACAAAAGGATTAAATGTTGAGTATTTACTTAGCAACCATTAGGCCAGATAACGAACTCCAATCAACTACATAGTGGAACTCAAGGCCTAGACAGCTGCAGTCAGGACACACTATTGCTAGTAAGCAACACCTTGGACTAAAGATTCAAAAGGCAACTGAGAGATGACCTTGACCTTATGAAGATCCTTAGATTTTAGCTGGTTCTACCATAACAAAGGTATGTTTACACTAATGCACACAGTGCTAAAAATCAAGGTATTGGTGTTTTTGACGTCGTGTCATAAGTGTAACCAACAGCAGCCTTCATGTTAGCAGCAGGAGCAGTAGTGTCGGTGTTTGAATGTATGATATGAAACAGTATGCTATTTTGAGCGTCTAAATGCTCTTTGGTGGCAAATCAGAGCTTCTATCACAAAAGTGTGAATATTATTTTTTGGTACGCAATGAATTAGCTTGTTTGCAAATGATTGGCTGAAAAAGGCATCCTTTGCTTATGCCCAATGGATTTGCTCATTCGGACATCATTCATTTTAATAAAAATTGCTAGTTTCAAGGATGTAGCATTTCATAAGCAATAAAAATTATGTTTGTAATCTGGAAAGTTAATCAACAGAAGCAATAGTTTAAATGTTGTTCATCATAAACTATGTAACATTTATGATGCAATGTGGATGGTAGATACATGTTTTTAACTGCTTTTACTGTTTGTAGTTATGTTAGGCTTTCTTAATAATCTCCAACCCCCCCCCCCTATCTCACATGATGACTGCCTGAGACTTTACACATGCTCTATGAACCCACTTTATAAGTCCTGATCAAAACATGATTATTCACCCTTGTTACACACAATGTCTAGCCATACCTTTTTATTTAATGTAGTTTTTTGTTTCTCAACGTTGGAAGGCTATTTTTTGGTCACAATCAGAGAAGAACAACTGGTATTTTTGAGAAAACATCAATGAGAGCGAACTCAAAGATTACAAAAAAATTGCTTCATTTTTTTTCTATGGTCATAAACGTGACTTGCTTAAAAATTAAGAGTGGCTCTTACCATCACAGATATTTGTATTTTGTGGTTTAGTTCCAAGACTTCAAGATGGTATGCTCTCTAACATTTTATGCTGCGAAGGCTAGTATGACCTCTAACCATGCCGTTTATCCTTCTACCCATTGGTTATACATTTGACAAACAAGAGATCAAGGAGGTTAGCTGCTAACATCAGAGTATATTCAAGAGTCAGAGGTATATGTCTATAATATCAATATTAATAGCAAACTACAGTCAGTTTCCTATTATTCCTGCATACTATTGACATTGAGTAAATTCTACTGAAACATATCAATAGAGTGAAGTGGCTTCATGGTAACTTTTTGAAATTACTCATCACGTGTCTACTTATATGAGCATATAGAAAAGAATCTCACAGAATTACAAAAACATGACAATTTTTTGTCAGAATAAAATATTCCGACATCAAAAATATCATATAAAAAAGTCCGAGTATACAAACCGGCCATTAGTAAGTGTCAAAACTAACCAGAACTAATATTGGAGAGGAAATGAGGCTATAGATAAATATGAAGTCTATGAGTTTATGGGTTGACAGCAATACATGGATAAAGTGTCATTTAATTAACTGTAATTTGACCTGCCGTTGGAGAGGCACTCTGCTTGTCACATCTGCACTGTCAGTTTTCTCTTCGAGTACTGAGCGATAAGGGTTTGATTTTATGTCAGCCATAGGAACGCGACTCTAAAAAAGGAAATGAAATGGTTCAGAGAATATAAATTGACAATGGACAAATAAAACATAGGCCTATAATATACTAGACATATACGTACGAGAAAAATTCTAACAATCAGCAAATCAAGGGTGAACTTACAGAGCCAAAAAAACAATCGACCAACGAATACATCTATGACAGAATTTCTAAAGCTAAGAGTGACTAAATGTCAATTCTAAAATGATATAAACAAGTCTATGACTAAAAACCGACTGCTACAAGCTTACGAATAGGTATTGGACTAACAACCTTAACCCTTTGAACCCTTAACCCTTTGAACCTTTGAACCCTCCAAGTCTAGGGGTTAAAGGGTGAAGCTAAAAGGCTTAAGCTAAAATGTATAGGTCTATGATTTAAACCCTCAACCTAAAGGACTTTGATTAGATCTATTATTGAAACCCTAAAGCTGAAAGACAATAAAAATGTTTATGATTGAAACATTAAAGCTATAAAAATAGGAGTAGATGCAAGTGTGTAGAGTAAGCATATGATTAACAACAGGTAATAATAGTGCGAGTAAAACAGGCAACCATACTTACTGTAGGTGGTCGTAGTGGTAGACATATGTTAGTCTCCGAGTGAATTTACTAGTGCCGGTCAAATCTACAATTCAACACAGAAAACAAATGTTAAAATTCAATGTTCCAACATGTTCAATATTAGCATGACTGCAAGGGTAATGCTTGGAGTTGTCCACACATTAACACTAATTGCAAATCACCAAGGTAAGAGAATACAACTGCGACTATAACAAAATGGCTAAACAATGCACAGATGCATACCATTCACAAGTGGATACCATTCACAACCGCAACGGCATACCTTGCACAGGTGTTCCATGCAGTGGTGCATACCATAGACGGAGGCATGCCATACACGGGTGCATAACATACACAGGTACATACCATAGACGGGCTCATAACTTGCATCATGGGTGTATACCATAGACGGGCGCATACCATACACGAGGGCATACCCTACACAGGTCAATACCATTCACAGGTGTATGCATTACACGAGAGCATACCATACATGAGTGCATGCCATACCCGGGCGCATACCATACCATCCAATGGTAAATAGCAAAAACAGTTGTGTACCATACACAAGTACATACCATACACAGGTGCATACCTTACACGAATGTATACCATACACGAGGGCATACCATACCTGAGTGCATGCCATACCCGGGCGCATACCATACCATCCAATGGTAAATAGCAAAAACAGTTGTGTACCATACACAAGTACATACCATACACAGGTGCATACCTTACACGAATGTATACCATACACGAGGGCATACCATACCTGAGTGCATTGTGCATACCATACACGAATGCATACCATACACAGGTGCATACCATATGTGAGAGCTACCATACATAAGTGCATGTCATACAAGGGCGAGGACCATATATAGATGCATACCATAAACAGGGGCACATCATACACAGGCACATACCATATACCATACATAGAGACAACCATTCCCGGGTGCATGCCATACATGGGTGCATACTGTGCACACATGTAGGCCTACCACACTCACAAATATATGTTAGTCATACCTCGACATAGGAGCCTAATACATTCTGGGACTGAGTTCATATGTCAATTTACTCATGTCTGAAGGCATTATTTCCTATATGAAATATGTAAGTACAAATTAATCCGTAAATTTTATATACTGTGAAAAGAAAGACTGAAACAAGATACTATGATTGAAAACATGTTTTTTAATTGTTGTAATTTAGAACATGCGCTCTAAAAGTAACGAATGCCTATTCAGTTGTTACGATTGTTACAGACATTGTAGATAACGAACTTCGGTGTGCTAAACTATTGTCACCCTGCGTGATAAAAACTTTATTTAACTTCAATGAATTCAGCTTATTAAAACTAGTCGTAGTAACTAAAAATTGAATCGAAGAAAATTACTAATAAAAAATAGCAAAGCGATAATGCTAACCTCTTCATCAGTCTTTTTAGATGGAAAGACTCGTTTTCTTTTCTTCTTCCCAAACGCAATGGCTGAATATGACTTCACCATATCTTCAATGTAAATCCAAATATAAAAGTAGAACGTGTGTGAGAGCTTTGTAAAACGAGTGTAGCTAGGACCTCGGTCAGAGACTAAAGGAATGAGCTAACCGCTGGCATCGAGATGTTTACAATCGCTACCTACGTCACCGGCATTTCATCGGCCAATGTTTATTATACGTCGGTTTCATTTGATAAAAAAGCAGCTCCGATGCAAATCAAACCAGCTGGTTTGATTTGCTTCAACGTGATTCCTTTTGGCGGGAACAAAAAGGCTCTATCTCTTTATTGGTTGATTGAACGTGAATGTAAACAGTACCATTGGAGAGATCGCGTGTTGAGCTCTCATTTGGTATATGGATTTCATTTGATATCGCCGATAAGGTGCCATTTATTATGCAAATAAAGAGGTCGTAAGGGTCGAATTTTTGCGGTTTTCTTTTGGTTTGTATTATGACAGGGTGTCAATAACAAGCTTATTGTAGAGTTTTACCATAGTTTCTGTCAATAAAATGCATATCAGTTGAAAGAGCACATTTTACTGCTTACAGTGCTTCATTAATCTGCAATATAGATAATTTGACAAAAAATTCAAAAATTGCCATATCATTTTAAACTCTGCCCTTAATATTAAGGTGAATTCAACCAGATTTGGAAAAGAAATTACTCATCCTATGCTATTTATAGAAGGCTGGCACATGATGTTTGGACTAGTGCCAAGTTCAGCAGCCTTATGGATATGAAAAGGCTACTACGCACCACCGCAAAAGCCGATAGCGTTATTTGCATAGAGCGGGTTTCCCTAAACTTCCCTTGTTTTTTGGTCACCTCATAGCAGACCCTCCTTGCCATAAAGAGCCACATGACCATCACTCCACTACAGCTCCATGGAAATCACTCATCCTAGGCTATTTATAGAAGGCTGGCACAGGATGTTTGGGCTAGTGCCAAACTCAATAGCCTTATGTAGATGAAAAAGCTACTACTGGAGAGAAAGGGAGAGTAAAGCCTGGTTCCCATATCGGCTGCAAGACCCATGTGGTAATCTTGAGCAGGAAAACACTTGACACATCGCAAGCTAAATCACTACTAATCGCATGAAAATGTTGGCTCGCTCGCCATGCTTGAAGGAAGGTTTTGCCTGAGGTTCTTGGCGAAAGTTAAAGATCGCTGAACTCTTGCGTTAACCGCCTGCAACTAGCGGCGGTAGGTTCACATTTTACCACTAATAGCACTGTGGTGCTGTCAGCGCTCTCGCCTGCATGAGCTTGCAGCGTGTATGGGAACCAGGCTTTATCCTCAAACTGCTAATATATCCATTAGATCTTCACTCACCTCCAGTCCAAGCCAAGGCATTCATAAAAGTAACGTTCAAATCAAGGTGAATACAACCATGCAGATGTGGATCAGAGGTGAGATATTCCTATCACTCCCCTCGTGTGCCTATAAACAATGAATATAGGAAATCACTGCACTGTCTTATCATTCAGCAATACAAAAGAATAATACACAAACCAACATTTTTAAAACTTAACAAATATGTAAGGAATTCAACAACAAACATAATCAGCAATGCGAGTGAGTTTGACTTTAGAAAATCTGCAGTACAAGTTCATAGCTTTGTGACTATTGTGTTTCTATGGAAATAGCAGAGGTCTTCCCAGAATATTAACTAATAGGTCTACATGTAAAATGCATAACAGCTAAGAGAGATGGATGGCTGTAGAAATTCCTTGTAAACATTAATCTCAACAATTTTTGTTAAAATTTACATTCACCATCTGAATACAACCAGAAAAGTTAAATTCAAGAGTTTGATTAGAATGTAAAATGGCCCAGTGAATAGAGATCAAATATTAATGCTCAGCATGATTGTTTAATTTAAAAAGTGTAATTTTACAAGTTTGAGAAACACAGCAGTAATAATACAATAACAGAAATAAATAAATAGTTTGAGATATATAAAAAAATTCACTGCCTTCCATCGACCCTTTACTGTGACTAACATTTTCAATCCCTGCAGACGGACCGCGAGTGACTAAACCTACAGTTTAGTTGGCGTGACTAGTGAACTTCTAGCTACTAATTTTATATATTATTCTTTATTGATTTACTTTTACCACATATCTATTATTTCACAATTTTTTAAACTACCAGCAGCGAGCCTGGAGTTGTCTTAGAATTTTTTCATTTTTCAGTCATATCCAGCAATATTGTAGATTTACAACACAAAACGTTGTACAGTGAACACAGTAAAAAACATTGATGCATCGTGGCGTGAGGTTACCGAGGTCAACCTCAATGTCATGTGGGGGCTTCTATGCCCTCTGTTCATCAACGACTTCGGTGGCTTTGATCAGGAGGGCATCAATAAAGAAATTATCAGCACGCTTGTCGGCATAAGTGACAAACTAGAGCTTGACCTGCAGGAAGAGGACTTCGAGGAACTGCTTGAGTCCCATAGGGAGCAATTGAGTAACCAAGACCTCATGGAGTTGGAGGCTCAGCAACGTGTCGAAGAGGAAGAGGAAAAAACGCCTGTTCCCATGAAGAAATCCGAAACAAAACTCATGGCTGAGGGGTTTTTGCTCATACATGAAGCCATCGCACTCTTCGAGCTGCAAGACCCAAATAATGCACGCTGCACAAAGGTTGCAAATCAATTGAATGATACCATACAGTGCTACCGCATCATTTTGGATGAAAAAATAAGAAAACAGTGCAATCATCGTTAGATCGCTTCTTTCAGCCAATTTCTAGCAAATCCTCTAATGGAAAATACTCATCAACCCTCATCTTCTTCCTACATTGGAATTACGAAGAAGGAAGTAACTTTTGAAGCCCATTCCAGCGACGACGAAGATCCTCTCATGATATAAAATACGTAGTACGGTACTGTACGTATTCTCTCCATTTTATTAAATGTTATATACAAGTATATACTGTACGTATTCTCTCCATTTTATTAAATGTTATATACAAATATATACTGTGCGTATTCTCTCAATTTTATTAAATGTTATATACAAATAAATATTAAACAAGCCTTAAACATACTTACATAAACCTTCAATATACTTATATAGGCCTTGAACATAATTTATAATACAAAATATAGCACTGAAGCAACTTACGAACAAGTTCACCTTACGAACAATCGTTCATAGGTTGGGAACCGTCTGTATACAAACATCCAATGCATTAAATACTAAGTGAATGCATACAAGTACATACAATACTGATGCCCAGACTAGATGAGCTAGCACCGAGTATACTATAATCTATATCTACATACATATACTTCGACTTACGAGCTTAATGCGTTTCGAGACTGAGCTTGTATGTCAATTTACTCGTATGTTGGTGCAATTTATTTATATATAGAACAATTAAATATATATTGATTGGTTTCCATACTCTAGAAAATGCAAATAAGACACTCAAGACAAGATATTGTAACAGAAACAACATATTGGTTATTGTCCTAACTTACCACATGCTTTTAAAAAGAAACAGATAAATAATAATGCAAGGAGATGTGATAAAATAAAATGTAAAATTAAATACATACAATAGCAGCCAACGCTAGCACATGCCAGAGAGGGAAATATAAGTTCTCCTTCATTACAACAGTTGACTTAGATAAATTTGGATTTTATCAATGTCTTAAAAGACAAACTTAGAAGCAAAACTAAAAGCAAACTTTCATTTTTAACTTAACGTAATTAAAATTTCTTTGGCGTTCATAGTTTGAAGTTTCTCGCTGGTTAGCTAATTTTTCCTTTGTTTCACTTTCCCGACTAGCCGGCCGTTTTAAGATGAACCTATCCAAGGACGTTTGCCTTTGTCGCCCTTTCAACATGTTGCAACTAGGACGAACACAGGTGTCGTCACAAAGGTTTAATGCACGACCACTACTAGCCAACTTGTCCGAATTTATATTTTTATAGTTTTGATAGATAGCACCAGCCTTTTCAAAAAGCGTCATTTCAGTTACACTGTCACTGGCCAATTGTTTATCTTTAATCCAATGCCTGAGCGGTCTTACCATCAGCGGTCGTGAAGATCGCTGCGCCGTTTAAAAACTATGGTTAGTCCTTTTGCGAGCTAAATGCCCTGAATTTTATCCTTCTGTTTGATAATTGCGGATGTATTTCTGTCATATTGCTGAGCTAGCTCATTGACACATACACATTTTGCATATTTTTCAATAATTTTCCGTTTAATATCAATTGTTTCATTTGCTTTTTCTTTGCATTATTTTTCATTTTACCGGCAAACTTTCGGTCTACGCGCGGTACTTTTAATTCACATAATTCTGCACTAAAAAGAGCGCACAAAAACACGGTACAAAAGTATAACCTGAGCAGTTGAAAAATACAGAGTGATGCTGTTGTCATAAAACACCTCCAGCATACTTTGCAACTGACTCACGTACTCATATCTCAAACAAGGCTTGTATGTTAGTGATGAAACTTGCTTAAAAGCTGGCTCGTATCTCAAGTTTCTCGGACGTTGCACTCGTAAGTTGAAGTATTACTGTATATATTTCTCAAAGTTTGTCGTCGTCGGAAATCCGGCCATAGATCTTAATATCTTGGAATAAATATTCCATGCCAAAGATGATTCGATCACGCACTAAGCCGTTCATCAGTCTGACGCCTTACAAACTAGACTATGGAAGTCAAATTGCTAGCCTGCCAATATAAATCATGATATCAGAGCAAAACCTAACTGCTTTGCGTATGACGTGGGTCATAGCATAACGTCACGAGAAGTTGTTCGCTCACATTATTAAACTGGTTATTAGCAGAACTCTCACTACTTCTCATTGTTTATAAGACAAAAAACTTTTCTCATTATATGTAGTTTGAAAGTTAGAATGGCAAATGTTGTAATATGTTAAATACAGATCAATTTTCTGTCCAAATACTCTTTTATTACACGGGCAACGTCGTGTGGCACAGCTAGTATACTATACTTCTACATATAAGCTTAATGCTTCTATGACTGAGCTCGTATGTCAATTTACTCATTTCTCAAGGCACTGTTTCTTATATAAAATGACTAATTACAAATTGATCTGTTACTACAGTATGAGAAAACCCTGAATTAAACCAGATATTGTGATGGAAAAACGTTCTTTAGCTGTTATAATTTAAAAATGTAACAAATACGTAGTTGCAAAAAATGATAAAAAATGTAACACCACTATGTTCACTACCGCAAGACTTTTCCTTTGAGACAGACGTAGTGGCTAGAGAAGGTCTGATAGAGACTTGACAGCAACGAGTTCGGTACACTAAAGTTTTGTGACGCTCCGTAAGGCAAACTTTCAAATTAACATGAATTAATTTAGCTCACTGAACACACACTTTATGCTGAGTTTTAATCCTTTACTAAACTTACATCAACTTACTCGTCTAAATTTTCTATTCATCGTTTTGTACTCCATAAAGCCGTTTGCACATGAGCTCGTTCACAAAAGAGCCGCCATCTTTGTAGAAAACAATCACTATTTCCTTACTTGATAGTATTGTATGGTTTTGTTTTGATGCTATAATGAATAAGGTTAGTAAATTGTGAACAAAAGCATTGTTTTCAAAAATTTATTGAAGAAGCTTTGTTTTTAATGATAAAAGTTGTCTACAAAGATGGCTGACAACGGATAGAATGCCAGCACGGAAAAACGTAGGACTGTTTTCGGTTTTGCGCCAGTACATATAGATATGAAGGTGAGGAATCTGCCTAGCTAGTAGGCTTTTAGCTGGCTACTAGCTGCTAGTAGGCTGTTTATTACTCCATAGTGATGAGTCATAAAAACCAACCCTTGGACAAGTCATAACATCACTCAAGGTCACACCTACTTGGACCACATATAATGAGTGGTCATCTAGAGCCAGCTCCTATCTCAAAGATTGCTCCTATCTCAAAGATTACTCATATCTCAACAAAGAAGTTTGATCAAAAGTCAGCTCGTATCTCGAGTTTCTCGCGAGTCGTGGAACTCGTATGCAGAGGTCTGACTGTATGTAACAATAGTAAATATTGTCCACTCTCCATAGGTTACGGTCTGACACGAACCAAGTCATGTAGGGTCGGTCATACATGCTGTTTCCTTACATGCAGCTAGTAAAACCATGTTAACATCGTTACTTTTGTAATGATTTCAGTTTAATCATGCTATAGGCCTACTTCCTTCCATGGAATACAAACTAACCCTTATTCTCATAACACACTGCGTCGACTGCAAACTCACCTCTACAGAGGACGTTAGTTTCCTATCTCCCTGCCATTATCGCGGTTTATAGATATTTTCGATTGAACAGCTGTTTGTTGGAACTTCGCATCGGCTGTATATATTCAGGGAGACAATTTCAAGAGACAAGAGGAGTACATCTACAAAAACAGAATAAAAACTACATATTTAATTTTAATAAAGTGTAACTATAGATTTACTGATGATTAGAACAAAAAGGGACCAGACTATCATTATAATACAGTCATACATCGACATAGGAGCGTCCGAACATGCAAGAAAATAAAAAAGCATGCCAAGCTTCAAGCAATATTCTTCCTTGACCTACAAGTAATCTTTAAGATACGAGCTGGTTGACAAAGGTTACTAACTATACGCTCAACTAAGCGAGAGGCGGCTTTCGAGAAAAGCATCGCTCTGGCTTACCCTTCGAATCTATTTACAAATATCTTTAAAGGTTGACTTGCAACAAAATTCACATTACAATTATTTGGTATCAAAAGATTCGCCATGTCTTACTCTGTTGTGTAGTAGGTGCCAAATATGTGGGAATGTGATTAAAAGCTCTTAAAAGCTCAAAAACGAACAGAAAATCGCAGCTACACGAGACCGCCGTAGTTTGGATTCGTTTTCCAAAACGGCTAAAATGTGACGTATGTGTGGGAGATGGTTTATGTTTAAACTTTCATGCATCCTTATTCGTCGAACTATTTTCACAAATATACTTAATTGTACTGCACAAACTGCACAAAATCTTAGTAAGTTTTATCAGAAAATATCTGTATTTTTTATCATTTGCAATTGTTTTGATGATTGAAACCAGCTAAAATATGTCACATGGCGATGCTAAACTTTATAACATCTGATCTGGTTAATTCAAGTAACAAGACTGGTACTTAAATATGAACTCGCACAGAATTTTAGTAAGTTTTATCAGAAAATATCCGTAGTTTTTATCATTTGCAATTGTTTTGATGATTGAAACCAGCTAAAATATGTCACATGGCGATGCTAAACTTTATAACATCTGCTCTGGTTAATTCAAGTAACAAGACTGGTACTTAAATATGAACTCACACAAAATTTTAGTAAGTTTTATCAGAAAATATCTGTATTTTTTATCATTTGCAATTGTTTTGATGTTTGAAACCAGCTAAAATATGTCATATGGTGATGCTAAACTTTATAACATCTGATCTGGTTAATTCAAGTAACAAGACTGGTACTTAAATATGAACTCGCACAAAATTTTAGTAAGTTTTATCAGAAAATATCCGTAGTTTTTATCATTTGCAATTGTTTTGATGTTTGAAACCAGCTAAAATGTGTCAAATGGTGATACTAAACTTTATAACATCTGATCTGGTTAATTCAAGTGACAAGACTGGTACTTAAATATGAACTCTCACAAAATTTTAGTAAGTTTTATGAGAAAATATCTGTACTTTTTATCATTTGCAATTGTTTTGATGTTTGAAACCTGCTAAAATATGTCATATGGCGATGCTAAACTTTATAATATCTGATCTGGTTAATCCAAGTGACAAGACTGGTACTTAAATATGAACTCACACAGAATTTTAGTAAGTTTTATCAGAAAATATCCGTAGTTTTTATCATTTGCAATTGTTTTGATGTTTGAAACCAGCTAAAATATGTCATATGGTGATACTAAACTTTATAATATCTGATCTGGTTAATTCAAGTGACAAGACTGGTACTTAAATATGAACTCACACAAATATTTAGTAAGTTTAATCAGAAATTATCTGTATTTTTTATCATTTGCAATTGTTTTGATGATTGAAACCAGCTAAAATATGTCACATGGCGATGCTAAACTTTATAACATCTGATCTGGTTAATTCAGGTAACAAGACTGGTACTTAAATATGAACTCGCACAAAATTTTAGTAAGTTTTATCAGAAAATATCCGTAGTTTTTATCATTTGCAATTGTTTTGATGATTGAAACCAGCTAAAATATGTCACATGGCGATGCTAAACTTTATAACATCTGCTCTGGTTAATTCAAGTAACAAGACTGGTACTTAAATATGAACTCTCACAAAATTTTAGTAAGTTTTATCAGAAAATATCTGTAGTTTTTATCATTTGCAATTGTTTTGATGTTTGAAACCAGCTAAAATATGTCATATGGCGATGCTAAACTTTATAACATCTGATCTGGTTAATTCAAGTAACAAGACTGGTACTTAAATATGAACTCACACAAAATTTTAGTAAGTTTTATCAGAAAATATCCGTAGTTTTTATCATTTGCAATTGTTTTGATGATTGAAACCAGCTAAAATATGTCATATGGCGATGCTAAACTTTATAATATCTGATCTGGTTAATTCAAGTAACAAGACTGGTACTTAAATATGAACTCACACAAAATTTTAGTAAGTTTTATCAGAAAATATCCGTAGTTTTTATCATTTGCAATTGTTTTGATGTTTGAAACCAGCTAAAATATGTCATATGGCGATGCTAAACTTTATAATATCTGATCTGGTTAATTCAAGTGACAAGACTGGTACTTAAATATGAACTCACACAAAATTTTAGTAAGTTTTATCAGAAAATATCCGTAGTTTTTATCATTTGCAATTGTTTTGATGATTGAAACCAGCTAAAATATGTCACATGGCGATGCTAAACTTTATAACATCTGATCTGGTTAATTCAAGTAACAAGACTGGTACTTAAATATGAACTCACACAAAATTTTAGTAAGTTTTATCAGAAAATATCTGTATTTTTTATCATTTGCAATTGTTTTGATGTTTGAAACCAGCTAAAATATGTCACATGGTGATGCTAAACTTTATAACATCTGATCTGGTTAATCCAAGTAACAAGACTGGTACTTAAATATGAACTCACACAAAATCTTAGTAAGTTTTATCAGAAAATATCCGTAGTTTTTATCATTTGCAATTGTTTTGATGTTTGAAACCAGCTAAAATATGTCACATGGTGATGCTATACTTTATAACATCTGATCTGGTTAATTCAAGTAACAAGACTGGTACTTAAATATGAACTCACACAAAATTTTAGCCAGTTTTATAAGAAAATATCGGTAATCTTCTGTTTGAAGTTGTCTTCCCACTTGTACTAATTGCAATCCACCAGGACACGAGCAGACAACTGCAACTATTGACAAATGCAATCTATTTCACTGTTAAAACAATTACCGAGTCTAGTAAAACAATTATGTTAAAAAATTAAGTGGTAATAGGATGAGTAAAACAGGCAGCCACACTTACTGTAAGTGGTAGTCGTGGTAAACAGATGTGAGTCTCCAAGTGAGTTTACTAGTGCTAGTCGAATCTACAAATCAGTACAGAGAAAAAATGCTATAATCTAATGTTCCAACACTTTGAATATTGGCATAAATTAACGAGTAACACTTGATATTGTCCGCATGTTAACACTAACTGCAAATAATCAAAACAGGAGAAAACTATTGCGACTAAAACAGAATGGCTCAACAATACATAGACAAAGACTATGCACGGGTGCATACCATACACACACGCACACTATACTCGTGCACACACTATACTCGTGCATACTATACACGTCGCGTGCATACCATACACGCCACGTGCACACCACACACACCACGTGCATACCATACACGCCGCGTGCACACCATTCAAGGGCGCATACCATATACAAACATGTACAATAAACGAACGTGTACATACCAAGCATAGGCTCATACACAGGTACATACCATACATGGGTACGTACCGTATACAGGTACATACCATACATGGGTACATACCGTATACAGGTACATACCATACATGGGTACGTACCGTATACAGGTATATACCATAAATGGGTACATACCGTATACAGGTACATACCATACATGGGTACGTACTGTATACAGGTACATACCATACATGGGTACGTACCGTATACAGGTACATACCATACATGGATACGTACCGTATACAGGTATATACCATACATGGGTACATACCGTATACAGGTACATACCATACATGGGTGCATACCGTATACAGGTACATACCATACATGGGTACATACCGTATACAGGTATATACCATACATGGGTACATACCGTATACAGGTACATACCATACATGGGTACATACCGTATACAGGTACATACCATACATGAGTACGTACCGTATACAGGTACATACCATACATGGGTACATACCGTATACAGGTACATACCATACATGGGTACGTAACGTATACAGGTACATACCATACATGGGTACATACCGTATACAGGTACATACCATACATGGGTACATACCGTATACAGGTACATACCATACATGGGTACATACCGTATACAGGTACATACCATACATGGGTACATACCGTATACAGGTACATACCATACATGAGTACATACTGTATACAGGTACATACCATACATGGGTACGTACCGTATACAGGTACATACCATACATGGGTACGTACCGTATACAGGTACATACCATACATGGGTACGTACCGTATACACACACTTGAAGCTACATTTTAATCTTTTACTAGACATGCTGTAATTTTGTATCTTATTTTTCAGTATTATTAGCCAGGTTTTGCCTCGTGTATACTACAACTTTCAGCCAACCTTTTAAAAACGTTTTTCAAATGGAAATCAAGATAAATTTCGACCGATGCTGTTTTCAAAAGCGACCTCTGCATTGTGTGCTATATAGTGGCTAAATAGTGGCCGTCGAGACCCGGTTCGTATCTAAAGATAACTCGTATCTCAAGGAAGAAAGTTGCTAGAAAGTCAGCTCGTATTGCGAGTATCTCAAATGTTGAGACACTCATATGTAGAGGCAAGCATGTAACTAATATAGTAGAGTATAGACACTGTATACACATATAGTGTTTATGACAATGTGTATGCAGTGTCACAAACATATTTTAAATACAAGTTAAAAAAAACAAGTTTAGAAACATTTTTTGATTTCTGCATCGAAAAGAAGAACATTGATAAGAGAAAGCTGCACAAATCCTAGACTGTAAAAGCTGGCACAGTACTTGGACTGGTGCCAAATTCAGTAGCCATATGTATATGAGGCTACTTGTGGTGAGGTGGGCAGCGTAAGCTTCGAACTGCTAATATTAGACATCAACTCACCTCAGTCTACGTAAAAATGATCCAGAAGATAGTAGAAATTGAGGTGAATACAACCAGATTTGGAAAAGAAATTACTCAACCTATGCTATTTATAGAAGGCTGGCACACAATGTTTGGACTAGTGCCAAGTTCAGTAGCCTTATGGAGATGAAAAGGCTACTACTGGTGAGATGGAGTGTAAAGCTGTGGTCACAAGATGGCCGAACCGACATAGGTTTGGTTTGGAGGTTGTTTCAGTTCGGCTAAGCCACATGTCACACGGCATCCAAAGACACTTCACTTTCTAGATACCATACGCACGGAGACAGGACACTGTTTCATTGGTACTTTTTATGTATTTGAGCTGAATACTTCTATTGTAAACAAATAGAAGAGTGTAAATTTGTAATTAAGTAGTGATATATCCCAATCACAGTGTAATTAGTATGGTTACGAAAAAAACTTGAGGAACAATTATTAATTATATTTACGTAGCAGATTTATCAGAAGATCATTCAGCTGCTCAAAACAAATCATTCAATATACAAAGAGTTTGCCTACCCTTCCCATCAACAAATTATATTTTTGTTAACATATGAATGTTTTTCCATGCTGAGTACATAACAAACAAAACAGTCTTTATTATAGTAAAGCAGTTTTACATAAATATTTAATTACTGAAATAAAAAGATCGTCTCATTTCTTTGTTAACATTGCTCACACACGCTAAGAAAAATGTGTAAGGTAAGCTCTGTTTGGTACCGCGTGAGTCAGAAAACAGGTAATTACTTATGTTACAGTAAGTGCAACATCTTACATTTATGCAACACAATCCCAAGTCCTGGTGAGCCTTGTCGTAAAATTGTTTCATGTCGTTTAATTACCGAAATAAAAAGATCGTCTCATATCTTTTTTAACTTTGCTCACACACGCTAAGAAAAATGTGACGTGTGCTCACTAGAATTTTAACTAGCCAATAAGAGCAGGGATTCAGTGACGAAATTTCGAGCAGGACCAAAATGGTTCGTTTCGGCTAGAAATGTCTTCTGCCAAACAGTTTACAACTGACACCGACATCCTTTTGTGTCGTTTAGTTTGTTTCGGGTCTCGTGTGACCACTCCTTTGGCCTCCAACTGCTAATATATCCATGAGATCTTCACTCACCTTCAGTCCATGCAAAGAGATTCATAAAAGTAATAGTAGAGATCAAGGTGAATACAACCAGATGTGGAGCAGAGGTGAGACAATCCTATCACTGCCATCAGGTACCTATAAACAATGATCGTAGGAAATCACGCACTGTTTTATCATTGAGCAATACAAAAGAATAATTCACTAACCAACATCGTTAAAATTTTACAAATATGTAAGGAATTCAACAACAAACAGAATCAGCTATGCGAGTGAGTTTGACTTTCGATAACTTGCAGTACAAGTTCATGGTTTTTTGAATATCGCGTTGGAAATAGCAGAAGCTTTCTCGAAATAAAAATATTTATTATTATTTATTTAGTTTATATGATAGAATTCGCTGATTGAAGCTCTGAAGCTATGACTCTGTCTATGATTAAAACCTGAAACTAAAAGATTGAATATGTCTGTGATTAAAACAATCTCTCCTATAATAAGAACAGTGTCTCCTCGTTTGAAGCCTCTCTTAGAACGTTAGAAAAAACTAATCCTTGCATGAGAATTGAACCCAGAGAGACAAAATCATAAGGGATCACACTACCACAACAACACTTGGTCGCACTTATCACATCACACACTAACTCTTTAGCCTTACGAGCTGGTAATACTGTTCAGCAAAACGTTTCCATGTAGTCAAAAAGCTTTGAAAAAATCATTTATGATTAGTGAGTGCTAACAGATTACCCTATCATATCTGTACTTGAATCAAGGGGAAACGATTACTTGCATGAGTTGAGCCAATAAAACATGGTAACCTTTACTGAGAGTAGTTTCGCTTTGCAAAAACAATACAAGACAGTCACCACTATTGTTAAATACAGCGGCACATTCCCTACTGCTAAAACAAATACAGGGACCTGTTCAAATGATCATATTAAAATAAGTTAATTTCAAGTTCTCTCTTGGAAGCTTCTGCAGGAATTTAATCGTCATTTCTTTTTTAAACGTTTTATAACCTCCTCTCCGTTTATAATATACCATCCAATTCAGCTCTCTTCCGAAGCAGGTGATAAAGCATAAGTTGTCATGACAACGGCGTTTATGACAAAGCTTGTCCATTACATTGGAAACACTATGGAAACGAGAAATGCTATGGGCAGACTAGACTCTGCACGATGCTATATGAAATGAGTGCAGTTGTTTTTAATATATGCACTATTATTATAATTTCTTATTAAAACTACTTATAAAATTAAAATTTAATAAAAATTGTAAACATACTAATTACACTGTGATCAGAATAAATTATTACCTAATCACACATTAAAAGATTTTATATGAGCTGGCATATGTTGGTTTTATAACGGCTCACCTGAGTACCTACACAAAAACATTGATCATGGATCACAGCGTTAACAGATTCTACCAAAATTATGCCATCATATTTTAGGATCTCAGTCTATAACTTAGCACCAACAAAGAACAAGTTTTCTTTTTACTCAGAAATCACAGAGTAATATCGCTGTTTTATTTTCATTTTAGAATGAATTTAAAAGAATTGAATGTATTTTGGCTGACAAAATTCTTTAACCCTTTCGCAAGTACAGTCAAACATGGATAACTCGAACTTCACGGGACCGAGCAAAAGTGTTCGAATTATCAGAGCATTCAAGTTATCAGAGCACTGTCACAAGTCCATGTATTTACTTATTTATTAGTAGATACATGAACATATACAAACTATAATAAAAATCAAAAGCACAAATGGCTTGCTTCAAATTTAATGCTTCTAATGTAAAGTTTAAAATATTTTATCAAAAAGTATAGAGATTTTTCTATCACTTGAGATTGGTTTGTTGTTTGAGGTGATGTTATTGCCAGGACGTTTTTCAGATTGACATTGGCAAAACTTGATCGTTGTTGAAATGCTCAAAAGAAAAGACATATTTTCCTTTTGAGCGTTTTACCTACGATCAATTTTGCCGATTTTTCTTGAAGTTTATGCAAAGATTACCTCTCTTTACCTGGGATCCGTTAAGAGCAACACTCCGAGGCAGTTCAATTCGAAGTTTTACGAGGTTTTACGGTACATTGTATATCACTCACGCTTTTTGAATGGATACTTATTGAATGTACACTTGTATTTTGTGTTTAAGTCAAACGATGAATAGTTTTTTTACCTCGTAGTTGGTTCTAGTAGCAATTTTTTGACGCGGTCGTTTCGTTTGACTTTCCATTGTTTCGTTCCGATAGTATAGTTTTAGGCGAAGTAGTAGTTCGCGATAGAAGATGTTTCGGTGGTAGTTGATCGACGTAGTGGTAACCATAAGAACTTAGTTCTTTTGCTAGGTTTGACAGACTATTATAGCTAACGCAATAAAATTATGTTTAATAATATAAAGCTAAAATAATATTTGATGAACTAAACAAAAACAGCCAAAAACAAAACGGCTGACGAATAACGGCCTTTGGGACTTCCCAAATGACATAAATGTCTCTTTGCTCAAAACTCCGGGGGAAATTAATGTCGCATCGCTTACGAAAGGGTTGACATTAGGCCCAAGATTTTCTGATACATGTAAATATGTTTTCTATATAAAAATGGTGTCTGCATTTTGGTCACCCCGCAAAAGCCGATAGCGTTATTTGCATAGAGCGGGTTTCCCTAAACTTCCCTTGTTTTTTGGTCACCTCATAGCAGACCCTCCTTGCCATAAAGAGCCACATGACCATCACTCCACTACAGCTCCATGGAAATTACTCATCCTAGGCTATTTATAGAAGGCTGGCACCTGATGTTTGGACTAGTGCCAAACTCAATAGCCTTATGTAGATAAGAAAGCTACTACAATAATACTTCAACTTACGAGTGCTCCAACGTAGGAGAAACTTGAGATACGAGCCAGCTTTTAAGCAAGTTTTAGCACTAACATACGAGCCATGTTTGAGATACGAGCACGTGAGTCAGTTACCAAGTATACCGGAGGTGTTTTATGAGAACAGCATCACTCTGTATTTTATAATTGCTCCTGTTATAATACTTTTGTACCGTGTTTTTCGTGAGCGATTTTCAGTGCAGAATTATGTGAATTAAAAGTACTGTGCGTAGACCAAAAGTTTGCCGGTAAAATGAAAGATAATACAAAGAAAAAGCAAATGATATCAATTGATATTAAACGGAACATTATTGAAAAATATGCCAAATGTGTATGTGTGATTGAGCTAGCTCAGCAATATGACAGAAATACATCCACAATTATCAAACCGAAGGATTATATTCAGGGAATTTAGTTCGCAAAAGGACTGGCCTTAGTTTCTAAACGGCGCAGCGATCTTCACGACCGCTGATGGAGAGACTGCTCAGGCATTGGATAAACAATTGGCCGGTGACAGCTTAAGTTAACAATGCTATATGGAAAAGGCCGGTGCTATCTAGCAAAACTATAAAAATAGACATTCGGACGAGTTAGCTAGTGGTCGTGCATTAACCTTTTGTGATGACACCTGCGTTCGTCCTAATCGCAACATGTTGAAAGGGCGACAAAAGCAAACGTCTTTACATAGGATTATCTTAAAACGGCCGGCTAGTCGTGAAAGCGAAACAAAGGAAAAATTAGCTCACCAGCGAGAAACTTCAAACTACGAACGCCGAAATTTCTTTTAATTACGTTAAGTTAAAAATGAAAGTTTGCTTTTAGATTTGCTTCTAAGTTTGTCTTTTAAGACATTGATAAAATCCAAATTTATCAAAGTCAACTGTTGTAATGAAGGTTAACTTATATCTCCCTATCTGGCAAATGCTAGCGTTAACTGCTATTGTATGTATTTAATTTTACATTTTAATTTATCCCATTCCTTGCATTATTATTTATTTGTTTCTTTTTAAAAGCATGTGTTAAGCTAGGACAATAAGCAATATTTTCTTTCTGTTACAATATCTTGTTTTGAGTGTTTTATTTGCATTTTTCAGAGAATGGAAACCAGTCAATATATATTTAATTGTTCTATATATAAATAAATTGCACCAACATGCGAGTAAGTTAACATACGAGCTCAGTCTCGGAATGCATTAAGCTCGTAAGTCGAAGTATGACTTACTGGAGAGAAAGGGAGAGTAAAGCCTGGTTCCCATATCGGCTGCGAGACCCAGGTGGTATTCTTGAGCAGGAAAGCACTTGACACATCGCAAGCTAAATCACTACTAATGGCATAAAAATGTTGGCTCGCTCACCATGCTGGAAGGAAGGTTTTGCCTGCGGTTCTTGGCGAAAGTTAAACAGCGCTGAACTCATGCGTGAACCGTCTGCAACTAGCGGCGGTAGGTTCACATTTTACCACTAATAGCACTGTAGTGCAGTCAGTGCTCTCGCCTGTGCTTGCAGCGTGTATGGGAACCAGGCTTTATCCTCAAACTGTTAATATATCTATAAGATCTTCACTCACCTCCAGTCCAAGCCAAGACATTCATAAAAGTAACGTTCAAATCAAGGTGAATACAACCAGATGTGGATCAGAGGTAAGATATTCCTATCACTCCCCTTGTGTCCCTATAAACAATGAATATAGGAAGTCACTGCACTGTCTTATCATTGAGCAATACAAAATAATAATTCACAAACCAACATTTTTAAAACTTAACAAATATGTAAGGAATTCAACAACAGACATAATCAGCAATGCGAGTGAATTTGACTTTAGAAAACCTGCAGTACAAGTTCATAGCTTTGTTACTATTGTGTCTCTATGGAAATAGCAGAGGTCTTCCCAAAATACTAACTAATAGGTCTACATGTAAAATGCATAACAGCTAAGAGACATGGATGGCTGTAGAATTTCCTTGTAAACATAAATTTATCTTAACAATTTTTGTTAAAATTTACATTCACCATCAGAATACAACCAGACAAGTTAAATTCAACAGTTTGAGTAGAATATAAAATGGCCCAGTGAATTGAGATCAAATATTAATGCTCAGCGTGATTGTTTAATTCAAAAAATGTAATTTTACAAGTTAGAGAAACACAGCAGTAAATATACAATAACAGAAATAAATAAATAGTTTGAGATATATAAAAAAATTCACTGCCTTCCATCGACACTTTACTGTGACTAACATTTCCAATCCCTGCAGACGAACCATGAGTGACTAAACAAACAGTTTAGTTGGCGTGACTAGTGAACTTCTAGCTACCAATTTTATATATTATTCTTTATTGATTTACTATTACCACATATCTATTATTTCCCAATTTTTTAAACTACCAGCAGCGAGCCTGGAGTTGTCTTAGAATTTTTTCATTTTTCAGTCATATCCATCAATATTGTAGATTTCCAACACAAAATGTTGTACAGTGAACACCGAAAAAACCATTGATGCATCGTGGCGTGAGGTTACCGAGGTCAACCTCAATGCCATGTGGGGGCTTCTATGCCCTCCATTTGTCAACGACTTCGGTGGCTTTGATCAGGAGGGCATCAATAAAGAAATTGTCAGCACGCTTGTCGGCCCAAGTGACAAACTCGAGCTTGACCTGCAGGAAGACTTCGAGGAATTGCTTGAGTCCCATAGGGAGCAATTGAGTAACCAAGACCTCATGGAGTTGGAGGCTCAGCAAGGTGTCGAAGAGAAGGAAGAGAAAAAAATGCCTGTCCCCATGAAGAAATTCGAAACAAAACTCATGGCTGAGGGGTTTTTGCTCATACATGAAGCCGTCGCACTCTTCGAGCTGCAAGACCCAAATAATGCACGCTGCACAAAGGTTGCAAATCAATTGAATGATACCATACAGTGCTACCGCATCATTTTTGATGAAAAAATAAGAAAACTGAGCAATCGTCGTTAGATCGCTTCTTTCGGCCAGTTTCTAGTAAATCATCTAAGGAAATACTCATCAACCCTCATCTTCTTCCTTCATTGGAGTTACGGAGAAGGAAGTAACTTTTGAAGCCCATTCCAGCGACGACGAAGATCCTCTCATGATATAAAATACGTAGTACAATACTGTACGTATTCCCTCCATGTTATCAAATATTATATGCAAATACATATACTGTACGTATTCCTTCCATTTTATTAAATGTTATATACAAATAAATATTATACAAGCCTTAAACATACTTATATAAACCTTCAATATACTTATATAGGCCTTGAACATAATTTATAATACAAAATATAGCACTGAAGCAACTTACGAACAAGTTCACCTTACGAACAATCGTTCATAGGTTGGGAACCATCTGTATACAAACATCCAATGCATTAAATACTAAATGAATGCACACAAGTACATACAATACTGATGCCCAGACTAGATGAGCTAGCACCAAGTATACTATAATATATATCTATATACATATATATATATTCCTCAGTCTGCCGTCGTCGGAAATCCGGCTATAGATCTTAAAATCTTGGAATAAATATTCCACACCAAAGAGGATTCGATCTCGGACCACACCATTCATCAGTCTGACGCCTTGCCAACTAGACTATGGAAGTCGAATTGCTAGCCTGCCAATATAAGTCATGATATCAGAGCAAAACCCATAGATATATATACCTAGATTGGCCAATAGGGAAAAAGCCTGTCAGATCCATAGAGTTATCTCCCCCTAGAGTGATAACTGTGCATTCAACAACACTAGCTTTTCCGGTGCCAACAAGGAGCGTTTAGGCCACGCCCTTTTTTTGTGCTAGTCATTCGTAGTGATCGACAGAACAATAACGTCAGCCATGAAAATGATCATGAATTTCCAGTTAAGATAGTAATTATTGCTCATAATAAAGAAATGATGATTATAGTTTATTACTCAAATATATGCTTATTATTTAAAGCAATTCAATACCTACATGCATTGAAAAGGCACTGAATAGATGGTGTTAAGTAAGTGAGTTAATGCAATCAGTTACTCCAATGATATACAGCCCCCACACATGAGGGGCTGTATATCATTGGTTATTCATAGATAAGATAGATACAGTGAAACTCGGATAACTCAAACTTCAAGGGACCGAGCGAAAGTGTTCGAATTATCAGAGCGTTCAAGTTATCAGAGCACTGTCACAAGTCCATGTATTTACTTATTTATTAGTAGATACATGCACATATACAAACTATAATATAAATCAAAAGCACAAATGGCTTGTTTCAAATAAAATGCTTCTAATGTAAAGTTTAAAACGTTTTTATCAAAAAGTATAGAGATTTTTCTATCACTTGAGATTGGTTTGTTGTTTGAGGTGATGTTATTGCCAGGACGTTTTTTAGATTGATATTGGCAAAACTTGATCGTTGCTGAAATGCTCAAAAGAAAAGACATCTTTTTCTTTTGAGCGTTTTACCTACGATCAATTTTGCCGATTTTTCTTAAAGTTTTTGCAAAGATTAACTTGCTTTACCTGGCATTCATTAAAAGCAACACTCCGAGGCAGTTCAATTCGAAGTTTTACAAGGTTTTACGGTACATTGTATATCACTAACGTTTTTTGAATGGATACTTATTGAATGTACACACGTATTCTGTGTTTAGGTCAAACAATGAATAGTTTTTTTTAGCTAAGACAACATATACGTTTAATTACCACAATTTTTAAAACGTTTTAAACATTCAACATTCCGACGTTGATTCAACACGGAATCCACGTCGGAAAACTATTCATCATGGGCTAGCCGGGTCACGCACTCAAGGATTTTCGCCACGCAAATACAAACATGTTTTTGTTTTGTATGTGCGTGGCGAAAATCCTTGCGCCCGTGACCCGGCTAGCCCGTGCTATTCATCGCATAGCAGTATAAATCAAATTTCACAAAACCTTTAGAACAGTCGTTGACAAAAATATTTTGCCGATGGAGGTAGTAACGACGCTTATGAATTACGAAAAGTTGAGGTTTACCTATGTGGCTTGGAATAAAGTGATTTTCTAAAGCGATAGCAACCGTTTCGGTAGCCGTTGGGCAAAAAACAGTTCGAATTAACAGTGTTGAGTTCGAGTTATATAGTGCCATTTATCATTGCGTGGGAACGGACCAAGCAAATCCAGTCGAGTTAACCATGTGTTCGAACGAACCCGAGGGCGAGTTATCCATGTTTCACTGTAGTCATACTGGGGTTGTATTACATTGGTGTGATGGGAAGCTAATCGACTGCCATCAACTGAAAGTATTGACATTGTATGGTGATAGAGTGATTCATTGTCACCTCAGTTCACAAACAGCCCTTGCATGTAATCTTAGATTTCAATACATATCAATCAAATACATAGACTAGCTTGAAGCAAAGATGTCCACTAGTTAGTGGACATCTTTGCTTGATGTAAGCAAGCAAAAAGTTTGAAAGTTAGAGTGGCAAATGTTGTTATATGTTAGATAAAAATAAATTATACTTAATTATACTAAATTATAATTATTTAAAAAACAAAATAGACTTTTTATTACTTTATTTATTAAATAAAGTAATAAAAATTAGCTATGATTACAATAATTTTTTATTGTAATCATAGCTAAACAGATTATGATTAGCATTACTTGCTAATTAATTTACATTTAAACACATTTGCAGTTTCATTTTTCTTCCTAATTCATTTCAACAAAAAACTTCTTTCATGATATGAAATTTAAAAGTGGTAGTTGTTTGAATAAGCTTGAAAACATTTACAGTTGTTTTTATTTTCTCTCTTCTCTTCATTTATTTCAATTACACAAAACACTTTTCATAATATGTTGTTTGAAAGTTAAAGTGGCAAATGTTGTTATATATTAAATAAAAATAAATTATACTTAATTCTAGTAACTATAATTATATAAAAATAAAATATACTTTTTTATTACCTTATTTATTAAATAATTTTTCATTGTAATCATAGCTAAACAGATTATATTTAGCCATTACTTGCTAATTATTTTACATTTAAACACATTTACAGTTTTATTTTTTTACTAATTTATTTCAACAAAACACTTCTTTCATGATATGTAATTTAAAAGTGGTAGTTGTTTGAATAAGCTTGAAAACATTTACAGTTGTTTTTATTTTCTCTCTTCTCTTCATTTATTTCAATTACACAAAACACTTTTCATATTATGTTGTTTGAAAGTTAAAGTGGCAAATGTTGTTATATATTAAATAAAAATAAATTATACTTAATTCTACTAACTATAATTATATAAAAATAAAATATACTTTTTTATTACCTTATTTATTAAATAATTTTTCATTGTAATCATAGCTAAACAGATTATATTTAGCCATTACTTGCTAATTATTTTACATTTAAACACATTTACAGTTTTATTTTTTTACTAATTTATTTCAACAAAACACTTCTTTCATGATATGTAATTTAAAAGTGGTAGTTGTTTGAATAAGCTTGAAAACATTTACAGTTGTTTTTATTTTCTCTCTTCTCTTCATTTATTTCAATTACACAAAACACTTTTCATATTATGTTGTTTGAAAGTTAAAGTGGCAAATGTTGTTATATATTAAATAAAAATAAATTATACTTAAATCTACTAACTATAATTATATAAAAATAAAATATACTTTTTTATTACCTTATTTATTAAATAATTTTTCATTGTAATCATAGCTAAACAGATTATATTTAGCCATTACTTGCTAATTATTTTACATTTAAACACATTTACAGTTTTATTTTTTTACTAATTTATTTCAACAAAACACTTCTTTCATGATATGAAATTTAAAAGTTGTAGTTGTTTGAAAAAGCTTGCAAACCTTTAGAGTTGTTTTCTTTTTCCTCTTAATTCATTTAAACTGCTTAAAAATATTTTCTTATGATATGAAGTTTAAAGTTAGAATAGTAAATGTTATATAAAAATAAATTTTCTGTCCAAATACTTTATTATTACTCGGGCAACACTGGGTAGTACAGCTCATAGTTGATGGCAGTTGATTAGCTTCCCATCACACTAATGTAATACAACCCCAGTATGACTATGTATGTTATCTATGAGTAACTGCTTACATTACCTTCACTTTCACTCACTATCTATTCAGTGCCTTGGCAAGTCATGTAGGTAGCAGGGATTACGTGTATGTCACAATTTCCATTTTCATAATTCATTTCCATATTATTTCCATTTCCATAATTCATTTCCATAATTCATTTCCATATTATTTCCATTTCCATGTTATTTCCATTTCCATAATTCATTTCCATATTAGTTCCATTTCCATATTAGTTCCATTTCCATAATTCATTTCCATATTATTTCCATTTCCATAATTAATTTCCATATTAATCCCATTTCCATAATTCATTTCCATATTATTGCTATTTCCATATTATTTCCATTTCCATATTAATTCCATTTCCCTACTTCATTTCCATAGTATTTCCATTTCCATATTATTTCTATTTCCATAATTCATTTCCATATTATTTTCATTTCCATAAAAGTTCCATAATTCATTTCCATATTAATTCCATTTCCATAATTCATTTCCATATTATTTCCATTTCCATAGCATTTTCATAATTCATTTCCATATTATTTCCATTTTCATACCATTTCCATACTTGTAAAATAAAATTTCCATATCCATTTCCCTAAAATTATGGAAATATTTATGTTTATGAAAATGAAAAAGTAAACATTTCAATAATACGTTTAGCAATCCCTGGTAGGTATTGAATTGCTTCAAATAATAAGCATATATTAGAGTAATAAACTATAATCATCATTTCTTTAACATGAGCGTTAATTACTATCTCAACTGGAATTCATGATCCTTGTTTAACCATTATCATGGCTGATGTTATTGATCTAGTCAATCACTACGATTGACTAGCACAAAAAAGAGGCGTGGCCTAAACGCTCCTTGTTGGCACCGGAAACGCTCGTGTAGTTATCACTCTAGGGGGCGATAACTCTATGGTCAGACCTAAATAGCACGACACAACATCACTGTATTGTACCTCACGCTTGATTGCACTGTTGTTTACAATGAATCTAATGGGAAGAAGGTAACAAAATTACATTTATTTTCACATAAAAACCTTCTTGTATACATAATCCAGTAAACTAAAGCAATTATGTGATAATATCTGATAACCACCATAGATTAAAACTATAAAAGCTATGAATTGTTGCACACAAATCATGAGCCATCATGGCTTTATTTGCAACCCTCTCTTATCCCCATTCTCTCTTTTTCCCTTCTTCAAAGAATAAGTTAGAAGGGAAAAAGAGAGAAGGGGAATGGAGAGGGGAAATAGCCCACCCACTCAAAGAGCCAGACCTTGGCTAGGTAAATAGACTAATATGCTGAACTAAACATGACTAAATATGATGAGTATGCAAGTATGTCTGAAGTCAAAAATGAGACAGAATGATTATTTTACAGCTGGCTAGGTCACCAAAGCTGAAGTGTAATGATTGTATCACTAGCATCGTGGATGTTACCAACGTTGATGTAAACCAAGCAACGAATTCCTTAATTACAGTTAAGAATCAGGGTGGCTTGACTTTGTCTTTGCCTGTGGTGATTGAGGTTTGCAACCACAGCGAGAAAGCGACAAGAGTGTTGCTTAGTAGTGCTGGATTGATAAAAACTTTGCCAGGCTAGCACTAATTGCCACCACTAAGAAGCCAGTCTCAAAAGGACAATACCAAGTTATTTGTACAATATGCTAAAGCAAGTTAAAGGTTGACTTGCAACAAAATTCACATTGCAGTTATTTGGTGTCATAAGATTCACCATGCCTTACTCTGTTGTGTTGTAGGTGTGAAATATATGAGAAGGTGATTACAAGCTCTTAAAAGCTAAAAACTTATACAGTCATACTTCAACTTACGAGCTTAATGCGTTCCGAGACTGAGCTCGTGTGTTAATATACTCGCATGTTGGTGCAATTTATTTATATATCGAACAATTAAATATATATTGCTTGGTTTCCATACTCTAAAAATGCAAATAAAACACTCAAAACAAGATATTGTAACAGAAAAAAGATGTTGGTTATTGTCATAATTTACCACATGCTTTCAAAAAGCAACAATCAAAAAATAATACAAGGAAATGTGATTATTTAAAATGTAAAATTAAATACATACAATAGCAGTTAATGCTAGCATTTGCGAGAGAGGGAGATATAAGTTATCTTTCATTACAACAGTTGTCTTTGATAAATTTGAATTTTATCAATGTCTTAAAAGACAAACTCTAATGTTGGTATGGTATTGGCCTTCAATCTAGCTTTTTTCCCAATACCAGGTGATACTTGGTAGCTGTCACTAGTGAAGTGGTCTGAACAAAGTACAGAAGATTTACATGGGGTCCACTGTTCTCGTCTCACTGCTTTAATCCAGGCATCCTTGCGATCAGCAGCAGTAGGAAAACTTAACAAGTAATAAAAGATACATACAATTAGTGGTGTTTTTTGCTCATTGGATTATTGACTTTTTGCCTTTGAGAAGTGTAGCATTAACCTTGTCAAATAATGGAAACTTTTAAGCCTGATTATAGCCAAAGATAACCATGCTCCAAGCCATGCTCATGTAGTATGTTCATGAATTCTCCCAACGATTAGCAGGGTGAATGTTTGTTATATTGTCCTACCTGTGGAAGCTTTTCTCTGGGCATTTTCTTGGATAATTAGAACATCCAAAAGCAACGCAGCAATTCTTACTAGTCCTCTCAGATGACTGTGAGCTTGATGAATAATGGTGAGATCGCTGCCAAAATAGCAATGAATATGAATTCCATTCTGACTTAGTGATTTATAGCAAGATGGTATCCAAATTAATGACTCAAGCATCTCAAAGTAGCAGTATTACACAAGCAGCTCCTTGGGCAAAGTTAAGGAAACCTTCCAAGAGAGAGTCAATCAGTTAATGAATCAAACAAGTTGAAGTTGATAGTAACTTGACAAACAATGATGTCTGCTGATTTGATTGTCTTCAATAATTTTTTCAAAGGGTCAAATATGGGGAAAATATGTCCACTATTGGTATGAAAACTGTTCTAGTTTTTACTATAAAGCCTTACAGCTGATATTTAGTAGTTCCAAGCCTATCTTTGATATTAAAAGTAGTAAAAAACTCACCTTAGTAGCAGCTGACACACCCTTCTCAGCTTCAGCCATTGTAAACTAATGATGAATCTTGCGGTCAGTCAAGCGTAAGGTACAATACAGTGACGTTGTGTCATGGCATTTAAGTCTGACAAGGCCACTAATGGGACTAGCTATTATTGGCCAATCTAGGAATATACAGTCAAACATGGATAACTCGCCCACGGATAGCTCGAACACATGGTTAATTCGAACGGTTTCTGTGGTCCGTTCCCACGTAATGATAAATTGCTATATATAACTCGAACTCAACACTGTTAATTCGAACTGTTTTTTGCCCAACGGCTACTGAAACGGTTGTTATCGCTTTAGAAAATCACTTTATTCAAAGCCATAGAGCTAAACCTCATCTTTTCGTAATTCATAATCGTCGTTATTACCACCATCGGCAAAATAGTTTTGTCAACGACTTTTCTAAAGGTTTGGTGAAATTTGATTTATACTGTTATACGATGAATAGCACGGGCTAGCCGGGTCACGCGCGCAAGGATTTTCGCCACGCACATACAAAACAAAAATCGCATGTTGTTTTTGTTTTGTATGTGCGTGGCGAAAATCCTTGAGTGCGTGGCGTAACCCAGCTAGCCCGTGATGAATAGTTTTCCGACGTTGATTCCATGTTGAATCAACGTTGGAATATTGAATGTTTAAAACGTCTTAAAAATTGTAGTAATTAAACGTATACATTGTCTTAGCTACAAAACAACATTCATCGCTTGACCTAAACACAGAATACGTCTGTACATTCAATAAGTATCTATTAAAAAAGCGTGAGTGATATAGAATGTACGTAAAACCTCGTAAAACTTCTAATTGAACTGCCTCGGAGTGTTGCTCTTAACGAATCCCAGGTCAAGTAAGGTAATCTTTGCATAAACTTCAAGAAAAAACAGCAAAATTGATCGTGGGTAAACACCCAAAAGAAAAAAATGTCTTTTCTTTTGAGCATTTCAACAACGATCAAGTTTTGCCAATGTCAATCTAAAAAACGTCCTGGCAATAACATCACCTCAAACAATGAACCAATCTCAAGTGATAGAAAAATCTCTATACTTTTTGATAAAAACGTTTTAAACTTTATATTAGAAGCATTTAATTCGAAACAAGCCATTTGTGCTTTTGATTTATATTATAGTTTGTATATGTACATGTATCTACTACTAAATAAGTAAATACATGGACTTGCGACAGTGCTCTGATAACTTGAACGCTCTGATAATTCGAACACTTTTGCTCGGTCCCGTGAAGTTCGAGTTATCCATGTTTGACTGTATATCTATGGCAAAACCTAACTGCTTTGCGTACGACGCGGGTCATAGCATAACGTCACGAGAAGTTGTTCCTCACATTATTAAACTGGCTAATAGCAGAACCCTCACTACTTCTCATTGTTTATAAGACAAAAAACTTTTCTCATGATATGTAGTTTGAAAGTTAGAATGGCAAATGTTGTAATATGTTCAATACAAATCAATTTTCTGTCCAAATACTCTTTTATTACACGGGCAACGCCGAGTGGCACAGCTGGTATACTATACTTCTACATATAAGCTTAATGCTTCTAAGACTGAGCTCGTATGTCAATTTACTCATTTCTCAAGGCACGGTCTCTTATATAAAATGACTAATTACAAATTGATCTGTTACTACAGTATGAGAAAACCCAAAATTAAACCAGATATTGTGATGAAAAAACGTTCTTTAGCTGTTATAATTTAAAAATGTAACAAATACATAGTTGCTAAAAAATGATAAAAAATGTAACATCACTATGTTCACTACCACAAGACTTTTCCTTTGAGACAGGCGTAGTGGCTAGAGAAGGTCTGATAGAGACTCGACAGCATCAAGTTAGGTACACTAAAATTTTGTGACGCTCCGTAAGGCAAACTCTGAAATTAACATGAATTAATTTAGCTCACTGAACACACACATTAAGCTGAGTATTAATCCTAGCTTGCTCGTTCACAAAAAAGCCGCCATCTTTGTAGAAAATGATCACTATTTCCTTACTTGATAGTATTGTATAGTTTTGTTTTGAAGCTATAATAAATAAGGTTAATAAGTTGTGAACAAAAGCATCGGTTTCAAAAATTCATCGAAAAAGCTTTGTTTTTAATAAAAAAAGTTGTCTACAAAGATGGCCGACAACGATGGAATGCCGGCACGGAAAAGCGAAGGACTGTTTTCGGTTTTGCGCCAGTACAGATAGCTATAAATGTGAGGAATCTGCCTAGCCAGTAGGCTGCAAGCTGGCTACTAGCTGCTAGTAGGCTGTTTATTACTCCATAGTGATGAGTCATAAAAACCAACCCTTGGACAAGTCATAACATCACTCAAGGTCACACCTACTTGGACCACATATAATGAGTGGTCATCTAGACCCAGCTCCTATCTCAAAGATTGCTCCTATCTCAAAGATTACTCATATCTCAACGAAGAAGTCTGATCAAAAGTCAGCTCGTATCTCGAGTTTCTCGCGAGTTGGGAACTCGTATGCTGAGGTCTGACTGTATGTAACAATGTAACAATAGTAAATACTGTCCACTCTCCATAGGTTACGGTCTGACACTAACCAAGTCATGTAGGGTTGGTCATACATGCTGTTTCCTTACATGCAGCTAGTAAAACCATGTTAACATCGTTACTTTTGTAATGATTTCAGTTTAATCATGCTATAGGCCTACTTCCTTCCATGGAGTACAAACTAACCCTTATTCTCATAACACATTGCGTCGACTGCAAACTCACCTCTATAGATGACGTTAGTTTCCTATCTCCCTGCCATTATCACGGTTTATAGATATTTTCGATTGAACAGCTGTTTGTTGGAACTTCGCATCGGCTGTATATATTCAGGGAGACAATTTCAAGAGACAAGAGGAGTACATCTACAAAAACAGAATAAAAACTACATATTTAATTTTAATAAAGTGTAACTATAGATTTACTGATGATTAGAACAAAAAGGGACCAGACTATCATTATAATACAGTCATACATCGACATAGGAGTGTCCGAACATGCAAGAAAATAAAGATGCATGCCAAGCTTCAAGCAATATTCTTCCTTGACCTACAAGTAATCTTTGAGATACGTGCTGGTTGACAAAGGTTACTAACTATACGCTCAACTAAGCGAGAGGCGGCTTTTGAGAACAGCATCGCTCAGTCTTACCCTTCGAATCTATTTACAAATATCTTTAAAAGGTTGGTTACAAGTTATAGTGAACGCAAGGCATAAGATGCCAAACCGGAAAAGGACAAGAAAAAACAAGACAGCAACATAACAGTAAGTTTAGAATAATTGGTATTCAGTTATTTTGTATAAGAAATAGTGTCTCCACACAAGAGTTAAATTACATATGAACACAGTCCCAGAACTCATTACGCCGGTATGTCGAGGTATGACTGTAGAGAGTTTAACCACAGACTATAGTATTCAACTCAGCTATGAACAGCTGAGCTAGCCAGATCTAAAGGAATTATACATCCTAGTCTATTTATAGAACATTGGCACACTGCCAGGACTGGCTAAAAACTAATATCATTACAGATATTGGGCAGAATGCTTGCTTATGGATTCCTAGAGCAGAAATATCGGAAACCACATCAATGGAACTGCAGTGGACCCTCGCCCAACGATTTTAATTCGTTCCAGTATTGGCTTCATATGGAGAAAGTTTGTATAGAAGGGCATAAAAACCATAGTAAATATCTAATGCAAACACCTCCTGGTGAAAATCACCAAAACTTTATATACAAACATTCAAAATCAAAACAAAATAATATATATCAACCTTGATAACTATAGTACCTATAGTAACTTTAGTGTATTTAGTCAACAATTTATATTTAGTCAGTATTTATATCAACAAAAAAGCACGAGCGATGCTGTTTTCAAAAGCGGCCTCTAAAAATCTGTTTGAATTAGTTTGGTTAGAATAGTGAATTTAGCTCAGTAGAAAGAGTTAAAATGTATGCTGCGATCATAGACCTCAAAACTATACATTATAGAGTATCGTTACATCATACAGTAGTTAACAGGTCTATGGCTGTGATCAACAGAAGGTTCTGTTACCAGCTGGAGACGGTGTGTCTGACTTAACCTCTTCTCAGCAAAAGTTACTACAGCAATATATATTCCTATTGGCTGCTGACTAACCAGGCTAATTGGCATGCAGCCAAAAGACTCAGTTGTCTTCTGTAGGAGCTGTTTGATATTTTGTATAGATTAGAATATAAAATGCTATATATAATATATAGCATTGTAGCTGTTCAATATATATAATATCGAACAGTTAATAGTAATAAAGTAGTAACCCTTTTGCCACCAAATTAATTTCTTTACTGGGACGTAATCACATACTTCGTAAAACCCACTAATGCCGTACCATGCAGTTATTGGCCATACTGAATTGCTTTGCCAGTTTAATACTGTGTGTCATACCAAAGCTCGTTCTAAACATCTCAAACAACTCTATTTATTGTACTGAACGGAAAAAAAATGTAATTTTTGAAAGTTTCTTTTTATTCAGTAATAGCAAAATTTGACTCGTACTCAAAATATAAATATTCCAGAACATTCTAGAATATTAGAGTTGACTTACGAATGAGTAATACAAATAATGTAAATATTGTTTTAAAAGTACCTATCGACTTACCAGACTCATGTACACATGAGTATACAGTTATACCTCAACACACAAGTGTATCAATGTATGAGAAATTTGAGATACAAGCTTACGAAACAGTTTTCGACTCGGCTAGGATGCGGGAGGCTGCTTTCGGGAATAGCATTGCTCGGCCTATTTCATCTTGTCTGTTTGAAAGTTTCAAAGAAACCAGTCAAAAGTGAAAGCGAGACGACAAGTTCCAAGTCTGAGAAAAAATACAAAAACTGAAATTTAAAAAAACAAAATTAAAACTTTGTTTAGGGTAGTTTATGATAAAAACTTATTTCAAATGTAGGTATAGAAAGCCAGGTTGTTGCAAGTGAAATTAAATAATAATTTATGTTGCTTATTGTCACAAAATTGCAGGGTACCAAAGGTGTCGCTGTAATGTCTATTTCAAACTACCATTAGCAGCTGCGTCTGTCTCGTAAGTAAGAACTCCATACAGTATGCTACTTACTGTATAGACTATGCTATGTATTACTACTGCTCCATATTGCGCTACATAATACTGTTACAGTTTGTTGCAGATCACAACCACTAGAGAGACATTTGTTACTTCATGAGCGTAGGGAGTGATTTATAACCAAAAAAATCATTTTAATGTAATATGACTGTTATCATGTATTTAGGTGTTTGGTTAAGAGAGCGAAAACCGAATAATTAGTATTTAGTTATGCTACATCAGACAAATTGATTTTAAATACTGAAAAATTGACATACAAGCTCGGTTTTGAAAGGCATTAGGCTCATATGTCGACTTATTACTGTATATGTAACAATTATTCCCATAGAGTGCAGTGGCATTTTCTGACCCACCTCTGCTGATGACGTAAGTGTCGACAGGATCAGGTTGTCATCTACCTCAAGGTATTGCCATGGTTTGCAGATACTTCCAATTGAACCGCAGTTTCTTGGCGATTTATATTGGCCCGTATACATCCAGAGAGGCAATATCTGCAGACAAGAGCAATTCTGGAAAAAAGAATACAAAAACTGCAAATACTATTTGAACATAGAACAACTATAGATTTAAATGTTACAGAAACAAAAATAATGATAGGCCAACCACCAAAAATACGCAAACGTTGTGTACTCCAATTCAGAGGAGCCATTGTCTTGAATGCGAATGTCAGCAATTGATGTTGACTGGAAGGCAAAAGCGCGAAACCACCGTCAACTTTAACGCAAAAGCGTGATGGCCGTCAACTCAAAACACCAATGTGCGCAGTCATCGTCCACTTGATAGCAAAAGCATGCGATCTTTGTTGATTCAAACGCAAAAGCGCCCAATCGTCGTCAATTCAAAGGCAAAAGCGTGCGATCGTCGTCGGCTCGAAGGCAAATACTCGATCATTGTCGACCCGACTGCAAAAGCACGCCATCGCCTCTAGCGCATAAGTCCACCATCGCGGCAGACTCGAAGGCAGAATCCCGTGATCGCCGTCGTCTGGAATGTAAAAGAGTGCGATCGCCGTTGACTTGGAAGCAAAAAGCGCGTGATTACTATATCAGCCTCAAATGCAAAAGCTTACAACAGTGTCTTGACTCGAATATATTTCGTCGTCGCCTTTTAATATATTTATTCTATCGACTATTAAGTAAATATTCCACCTTCAATATGCTCAATCGAACACTTATAAATTTTACAGTCAAATTAGACAAGAACCATTAAAAATTTTAATTAATTTCAATTTTGAGAGTACAAATTTACAAGTAGCATCAATGGAAATTAAAATTTGTAACATACCAATGAATAGACAAGTGAAAACTTAATAATTTAGCAATACAAAAACTTGTTTCAGATATTTTAATATTTGAGAAACACTTAGACATAAAAGTCTGTCAATCTTTGCATAGACTGTCAACATGTTGGTTAGTTTGAGAGTGCTCATAGCAGTTGCGCAGTCTGTCACAAACTGTAGAAGTAGCAATTACATCCGATATTCTAATTGCGAACATAAATTAGTCTATTCATAAATAAAATATCAATTGTAAAAGCAGCATATCTACTCTATACTGCATTTATAATTGCTAATTGTACAATGTAAATGCAACTCCTGTCATTCACCAGAGTAATCTTATGATATTGTGTTAATTCTGTGGATAGTTACATAGTTTGGTTTTTGATGCATCCTAGGCACTCCATGCAACACTGGTACAAACTGCGAAATGACAAAATACCCAAACTACCCAAGCATTCTTAAAAAATACCAGCAACGATAGTGCTAACTTATAGTGACAGACAATGACTACAGGCATATATCAATCTGCAACACATAGCTATAAGTATAGAATACTGGTATTTAGATGCAGTTACGCGAAGAGCTTAAAGTTTATGAGTGGTTCGTGCCATCTAAAGCTTGATGTATCCTAGTAGCTCATAATCAAAAGACTTTTCTTCAAAAATTTCGGTTGATTTATGTTTCAAAAAATCTGCAAGCTTCAGTTTGAACTATTTTCAATATGCTAACGTTTGTTGGATTTTAAGGATTATTAAGCGCAGATTAATTCCAGATCTAACTTTTCACATATATCAAGCTGGCATATGCTGATAAACGAAAATTTAATTTGTGTTGTAATTTGAACGAATTTATATGTAAACTCATGTGGAAATAAATATGTCAAAAGTCAATATCAGATTTTCGGCATCTGTATACACAGCTTAAGATTTTACTATTTAGTAGCATGGCCAAAGGTCTGCTAATTAGAGCATACCCAAACATGCTGCATAACAATGGTAAAAAATATCAAAGTGTTATATGCATTGTTTCTTTTCACCTCTTAGTGAACCAGGTTAGTAGTGTTTTATTCTTGTTGTCACTGGTATGAAAAACTAACATAATTGAACTATTTAAATATGGAAAACAGGCTAAACCCTACATTCTGCTGTTTTATTGGTCAAATTAGTACACATATCTTGTACCAAGGCTACGCATGGTGAATTTTTATTTGGTGGGCTCTCACCTTGAAGACAAGGTCAAGGCTATCCTATAAGATATCTTACTATTTTATATAAACAAGACAATAATTATCACTCTGATAAAGCTTGTAGAGAACCAAAAGTCTGTTGGGCTTTACCAGAAGCTAAAGACGCGTGAGCAATGCATGAATGGTGCAAAAATGTTCCACAACCCAATTGCATAGGCACATAACAACATTTCTAACCAAAACCTGGAAAAAAGATAATCGGACAGTATCATTATGTGAAAAGATTCAGTTTCATTCAAAATAAAGCCATAATTTAGTTACCATTACGTATTCTAATATATACAACAGCCGATGAGAACTCACTTTAGATGCCAATTGCTGTATATAGTGTTGCTAGGGCTTGCTCTTTACCTAGTGAATGCTGCAATCCTACGGACATCCTTGCATCTTATTTTTAAACAATATGTAAACTTTTTAATAATGTGGGAAGTTCTTAGATCACAACTAGTTCTTATGTGAACTGTTTATTAGCAATCTGATTCAAGCACTAAACACAACAGAATGAAAATGCTACATCGTTGAATCTTACCTTTGCATGCAGCTGTTACTCGCAGTCAGTCGATAATTTTCTACATCGGTAGTTACGCGTTCGCGAACAGCAGGAGCTGGCTATTGTCTTGAAATCAGTGAGAAAGCCTCAGCCAATCACAGCTTACAACAGCTAGTAGCGCCCTTCTGAGTGTATAGGAGGCGGAGATAATTCATCCCTTGTATGTAACAAAACGAATTGAATAGATTCGAAGGTCGCCGAGTCTCATACACCGCACTGAGCCCTGCTGTGTCCTGATTGGTTCGAATCTTGTGATTACGGTCAGGCAGAGGAATTATGCACGAGTCGGCTAGGGAGAGTCAGTGATGCTTTGATCCAGCTACAACCTGCAAAATGGTTGGCGCATTGACTTATTAATGCTTCCAATCTGAAAATAGCCTTTTGTTTACTAGTATTGCATCGGTTAGAAATGAATGCAGGACACCGTCACACAAACACAAATGGTTCTTGTTAAACTATTGTCCCTGAAAACTATCACATTTGTATAATTGTGAGCCCATGTGAGCAGAGTTAATAGCTATTAAATATTGAACTTTTTGCTGTTTTTAATTTGTTTATAAATAGTAATATTGTTATGAAAGTTTTGAGCGTTTTACCCGCGATAAATTTTTATCAATTTTAATCTTGAAACATTTTGGCAATCAGATAATCTCAAACATCAAAAACAGTTGCAAATGATAGAAAAATACTGTTTTATTTTGATAAAATCTAAAAAAATTGTGTAAGTTCATTTTTAATGCTGATGTAGCGATGGCCAAGTTTACTTTAATCCTTTTATTGTTGAGTGCACACGACTCCAAAATGATTAATTATAAAGCAACTCAGTAGCACAGTTAAAAGAAAATTTGGACAATTAATGTTACAGTTCAACCGTAACTCAATAGAACCAATAATTGTCTTTTTCTTATTTAACCTATTTACAACAATTTCACATGACCTGAAAAAACTTGAAAAATATTTCAAGTTATATGAGATCGCGAGTTCGAAACTTTTACGATGCAATCTTATTTCTCAACATCAAACTTTGGCTTCAGACAGACTAAAGTACAGACAGACACAGTTCTACTTATACTAAAGATAATAGCCTTGAATGATTGCTAGTTTGTAATCTTGGGGGAGACAATTCTTAATAAAGCGTGACCAGCTTGACCGGGATTTGAGCCCTGGACCTCTTACACTCAAAGCTAGAGGCATACCCAAGATTCCCATTGCTATGAAATATGTAAAGAAATTCTGACATTTAGTTAGTGTCTCCAAAGCAACAACAAAACCAAATTTAAAGTTTCTTTTCATATCAATCTTAAAAATGTTAGTCAGCTACACTGGGATTTGAACCCGAGACCCCTTACACTCAAAGCTATAAACATTCCCAAGACTCATAGTGCTATTAAAGATGTAAAGAAACTCCACATTTAGTTAGTGTCTCCAAAGCAAGAACAAAGCATATTTGAAGTTCCTTTTCATATTAACCTTAAAAATGTTTTTCAGTCCCACCAGGATTCAAACCCAGGACCTTTCGCACCCGAAACGAGAATCACACCCAGAAACGTTCAAGCCACGAATGATGGATGTAACCGAAACCTGGCTTTTTGCTACGTACTCTAAAGCAACAACTCCATTGTTTTTGGTTGTGTCTGCTGTTGCAAGAACTGATGCTTCACATTGGAGCAACTGAAATCTCAAAGCAACTTAGTTTTCGGAACAAAAAACAGATGATAAACCTATGAGCTGAACACTTCCACTGAGGAAGTTTATAAAGAAGATATTTGCAAGATCAGATAGACCGAAACGTGTGCACAATACAAATTATTTTGAAACACTGATGCCATAATTGCTCTGCAGTTAGTAGCAATCAATAGCAAGGATTATAATCAACTCCCAAATGAGACAATGATATCAGACAAGGTGGGAGACACAGAGAATTAGAGTTCTACCAAGACTACAAAACCTTGAGTTAGATTAAGGACCAAAAGTAGTCAAGCAATCACTAAACATTATCAGGTGCTAGCACTGCACAAATGAGTTGAGTTTATAACAGAGATATTTTAACAATACACAATATCTAACTTACTGTATGCCAATCAATGATAATGCTGACGCAATTAGACACATAGTTTCTATAGATGAGAAGCGAATGGCTGACTTTTGCTGACTTTAGGGTGCTTTCAAAACTTTGAAAATCTCATGAGCAAACAAGTTCCAATTTTCTTATTATATATACTGGACTTTACACAGGCACGTTGAATTCTTGTGGAATATTTCATTTCACTGAAATCAATTTAGCAAAATAACTATTACAAAAGGTTTAAAAATGACCAAATAGATAACTTTCCAAGCTAATTTCAGTTTATAAAATCTGCAAAGTATTTTAAAACCTATTATACCCTTCAAGTTTATATATAATTAGTACCAGCACTCTTATAATTACCAAATTGTAGAAACTCAAGTGAATTATTGGCATGAAGTTGGATATGAAGTTATGTTATCTAATATCTAGCAAAACCTGCCATTAAAGCTGCGATGAACTCTGTGAGATATAAAATGTAAAAGTATTTTAAATCACAAATGTCGCAGCACAAAATGCCAAATGAGGTTTTTGAATGGTTGTCACAACACTTCAAGGGTGACACAACTCCTCAACAGTTCAATTGACAAATTTTCTGCGTTGTCTGCTGACAACTTAACATTTGTCACAAAAATATTAAATTATGAGCACAGAAGCTTTAGTTGTCAGGGAATGTCAGCTAGTTGTCATCAGTTCCCTTCACACAGAAAGGGTAACAAGTTAAGGCGTGGTCACACGAGCACCGAACCGACGTAGGATCGGTTCGGTTCGGAGGCTGGTTCGGTTCGTGGCACATGTCACACGGCCACCGAAGTAACTTCGCTTCCTAGATACCATACGTATAGAGACAGGACACGGTTTCATTAGTAGTTGTTATGTATTTGAGTTAAATATTTCTATTGTAAACAAAAAACTTTGAGGAACAATTATAAATTATAATTACACAGCAGATTTATCAGAAGATCGTTCGGCTGCTCAAAATAAATCACTCGATACAAATATTTTGCTAACCCTTCCCATCAACATAATTATATTTTTTTTTATTAACATATGAATGTTTTTCTATGCTGAGTACATAACAAACAAAAACAGTCTTTATCATAGTACTGTGGTTTTACATAAATAAATCAGTCAACGATAGTTCATCAGGATGAATATGACACATTACTTATATTCTACACGAAAGAAAATCACAACCATTCCCTTACATTTATGCAAAACTTAAGTGCAACATCTTACATTTATGCAACCCAATCACAAGTCCGAGTGAACCTTGTCGTAAATTGCTTCATGTTGTTAATAAAAGTATCGTCCCATTTTTTTTTTAACTTTACCCACACGCACGTAAGAAGAAATGTGACGCGTGCTCGCTAGAATTCTAGAATTTTAACCAGCCAATAAGAGCAAGGGTTCGGCACGAAATTTCGAGCAGTACCGAAATAGTTCGTTTCGGCCAGAAATGTCCTCAACCGAACTTTTTAGAGCTGAAAACGACGTCGTTTTGCATCATTTAGTTCGGTTCGGTGCCCGTGTGACCACGGCTTTAGACGTAGCTCACAATTTCATCCCATGTTTTATATATCCTGAATTATATGAAGTCATGAGTTCAAATACTTTACAATGCAATCTATTTTTAACTGTAAACTCAGACAGTGAATCAGAAGGATAGAGAGACACAGTTCAAATTATACTAAAATTGAACATGTAAATAGCCAGATTCATTGATCCCAAAATTATATAATAAAGATAATTATATAAAACAGTTACTGTTATCACATGTTAAGAGTATCAAGGTTGAATAAAGCTGGGGTTAAATGAAGAGGCACTGAAAATACTCGTACTGGCATGAGCCATGCAGTGAGTAATATGCAGACAACATGGAATTGTTAAAAACACGCCTAACGTTTTGTCTTTGAAAGTTATATGATTAAATATATTTCAAGATTTATACCATTAAATATATTTCAAGACTAGTTAAATTACTTAAAATTTAACTAGTTCAAAACTACTTTTAAATATGTTTTGTCGCAATGCACATTCTCAAGTCACTGCAGACTAATTTTTTTATCCAGGAGTTGACACTTAACAAAAGTGGAATTATTTTAAACACCTATCAACAGCAAAAAGATACAAAGAGAGTGAACAACTCCAAACTGTATCTTTTTTAAACTGATCAGACTGATGAGAGTGACAACTCCTAATAAGGATTTTCTGAACCAGAAATATTAGTTAATCTATACATGGGTTATGACTAAAACTATCAACAGGCACTTACCTTGCAGATCATTGTAGCTGCCTATCATGATAAATTTAGCCTGCAAGTGAGGATTCAGTCATCATGTTGAAGCAGGGAATACACCATCTGTTGGCCAACATCTCTTTCAACATCTGTTAAAACTCATTGTATGATAACAAGTAGATGAGAGTGTTAGAAAGGAAAATTAAATACTTTAATAGTTATACAAGCCAAACTGCTCTAGTTATTATATTCATAAATAGGTCGTTCACTGTGTCATAACTGATTACACCTGTACTCTGCTTTGATTAAACATGAAAAATGTACTAAGCTTAGAAATAAGCTTTTAGTAAATATTTGAATTACTACCCTGGTTAGATCGTCTTTTGTGACATTCATGTACAGGCATAATTGTCTGAAATAGTAGATAACTTAAATGATACTTTTTGATTACAATAAGACATTTTAGTAATTTCCTCCATAAATAATGTTTGCTGATGTAGGAAACTCTGGCTCATTAATGCAGATGGCTATGAGCGAGCATGCATTAAAAATATATTACTGCTTGCCTTTATCAAAAAAAACTGATATGTCAGAAGTTTATAATATCTTAAAACATCATAACATAATTATTTCAAAAAAAGTATTACTAGCGCACAATTAGTGAGAAACTTGTGATGCTTGGTTAGCAGTTGTTTTTGAGTCAGTCATCAATTGTATGGATTATAATTTTAACTCCCAAATTAGACAATGACATCAGACGAGATTGGAGACACAAAGAATTAAAAGTTACGTAATGACTCCCTAACCTTGAGTTTAATCAATAGTCAAAAGTCAATAAACGTTCTTAGACTATAGGTAGTGGACATAATATGTCTAATACCTATATTATGAGTTTGTTTCCTAAAATCTGCTATCGGATTCTACGCACATTTGTGTATATGTGCGTTTAGAATTCAGTTACATATATTGGCCATTTATAGGCGTAATTCAGAAGTTTAACCTTGTCAGTGGTTTACAGAAATAATTGATGAACAACAAATATGAGCTATGCAAGACATTAAAATCAATTATGTATGAAATCTTGTGTCATTAGTATCAAAAAATACTTTTTATAATTATTACAGGCAGTATTTCGCTGTGAGCTTTCATGCCCTACCAGTATCCACTTTAATTTATAAAAACAAGCAGTTATTATATGCCTACAGTGATATGCCTAAATGAGCTACCAAATGTTCCATACTAAATAAATTGTATTTGGAAGTCATGTTTGATTACAAAATAATGTAGCAACTTATTTCATAGAAATTCTTTGCTTATGTGAGAAAATCTGGCTCATTGTTGAATGAGGAAACAAACATTTTTTTTTGCATTCTTACAAAATTGTCAAAAACTTACAATGGCTTGAAAGACTATAACATAACTGCTTTACAGGAGAAATAAAGGACGCTTGCCCTAATTGGTCAGCAACTATACTATTGAGTGATTTGTCAATTGTAAGGAATATAATTTCAACTCACAAATGAGACTATGATGTTAGACGATGTATGGGACACAGAGAAATAGAGTTACACTCAGACACTTTGATCTTAGGTTACATCACATGACCAGACATAGTCCAACACCCACTAAACTTGCTCACCCGCTAGGCATCACTTATTAAACTTGTTTAGTATTGTCACTTTCATTTAAAGTTACACCAAGACTCCGCAACCAAAGTTAGATAAATAGCCAGAAATAGCCAAACAGTTACTGATCATCTGCAAGTATCAGACATATGAGTTCAGTTTGTCACAAAGAGTTTAAGCAATATACAATCTCTAACTAATGTCAGTCAATGGTAATCATGAAGGTAGTGCAGTCGCAAATACACAACCTTGTTTATATAAACAAAAATGGACGGTCTGAATTTTAAGTGCTCGTTTCAGACTCATTACGCATTGTCAGGTCGTATGTGATTTTCATACACAATCTGTGTTTGAATTCTAGTCAAGTTCTTCTCACATTCTAAGAAAACACTCGTTAGTTAAACTTTGACTGGATTTACAATGGTACATGATGAATGAAAAGGCTAAACTATATAACACATTAAAATCAAACTTGTATGAAACTTCATGGTATGAAATTTTATAGCAGTATATTGCAGTGAGCTTTTGTGCCACCAGAACTTACTGTGGTTTGAAAAAGGTTTGGTGTTATAAGAAAACAAAGAGAAAACAAACAGCGCTTGTTGACAAGTTTTAAGGGTATGTGTGCTGATGTATCATTAAAATCAATAGCCTGAGATCATAATAAACAATTAATAGTTGACGGTTACTATAATTGAGTGCTTGCTGTGTAACAGGAAAATTCAATTAAATAGAAGAATGTTTTTATCTCATTGGAAGAAATGTTCTCATAAAATCGATCGTGCAATTACTCTGCAAGTCGCGTATTAACGACAGTGTTATGAAAAGATAATTCCAAGTTTATGAACAAAATTTTATGGTGTACCGCACAACATTCAGGAATAGATAGTTTTAAAAATTTTACCGTGCATTCATGTGAAAATGTACAAAATCCTTTCAAAACAGCCAGTGTTTGGTGACAAATAACGTATGAACTCAATGAGTTATTTTTAAAGGAAAGTATCAATTTTTGTATGATAATTTTAAGGATTATTCAATCGAAACCATGAATGCCTTACAGGCACTGAATAGTGTACGACTTACATACACAATGTGAAATCTCCTTAAATGTAGTGACGACATGTTTTAATGTACCTACAAGTCTTTGGGTGCCAACATCAAGCATTCCTTAGACAAGCAAAAATGAAAACATTAAAACGCTAGCATCAGCTACAGCAGCCTCTTAAGTAGATTTTTAAAAAATGCACTTCATCTTACTTCATTGTGTTACAGCTATCTTGTAAGCATTAAAACATTAAATAATAAAGCTGATACAGTCAAACCTATACTTACATCCATTGCAACAAACAAACTTTCTACCATACAATGGCTGTGGTGGATACTGACTCTATAGTAGAAAGAATTTGTAATATTCAACTTGAAAACTTACATCCATTGGCAGAAAATGAATAGTAAATAGAAATAGAAATAGTAAAATAAGTAGAATAGAAATAGTAAAAACTGAAAATTAAATGTAAAAAAATATATTTAATTCAAATATATATTTTAACTTGAACTAACTTATTGTGAAATTATAAGGCAGAGTAAGTTGCCAAAATAATTATACAAAAAAGTAACAGGTTGCAAAGTGACCCTAGGTTTTGTCTGTACTCAGTTGAAACAATCAAACATGGCTTCATAAAAAGTCAATAAATCAATTTTGTAAACCAATTTCTGCACCCAGAACAAGAATCATGTTCTAGACCATTAAGCTTCGCATTAATCATTTTAATCAAACAAAATCGGAAACTTTGTTAGTGTCTTTAAAAAAAACCACTAAACATAAATCAAAATGAACTTACAAACAAATCCTCAAAATGTTCTTTGGCTCCACCGGGTTTTGAACCCGGGACCTCTCGCACCGAAAACAAAAATGATTCCCTGAACTATCAATATATGGATTAGGTAAACAAAATTTGACTTCTTAGTAGTGTTTCCACGCAACAACAAAACATGCATTGAAGTGCTCTTCCAGATTGCTCTTAAAAAGGTTATGGTTGTGACCGAGGTGCGAACCCAGGTTCGGTAGTATGAGCTAATGGTTTTGTTACTTTATTTCAATCTTTTCAATTTAAAGGAATACTTAAATTACACTGCAGATACAGAAGCAATAAATATATACCCTGTTACTTTATTTCAATCTTTTCAATTTAAAGGAATACTTAAATTACACTGCAGATACAGAAGCAATAAATATATACCGTCATAATAGCTTATTTTTAAAAGACTGCAGAGTGCTTATGTACACATGAGCTGACACTTAACAAAAGTTAATGGATTAAAAAGCTCTCCACGATTACAAACAAAAAGTGAACAACTCTAATTTCGAAATTTCCAGACTAATTAAACGGATTAGACTGACAACTCCTAATAACAATACTTTTTTGGACCCAAACTATTAGTTAACTATAGATATATGGGTTGGGACTGAAACTGTCAATGGAGCACTTACCTTGCAGGTCATCATAGCTGCCTATCAGGATAAGTTCAGCATGCGGGTGGGGATTCCGTCATGGTGCAGAAATAGGAAAGTACACTATGACCTCTTTAAAATATTGGTTGAAATTCATGTTAAATTATTGCAGCTGCGTTATTGGTTAATTTTGCTATGTATGTCAAGGTAGAAGAGTGCAAACATCTGATAAACCTTTTATAACACTAAGTTGTTACAGACATAAAGAATGATTGAATAAAACAGTCGAGAACATCAAGCATAAGCAATTCGTGTAGATAGTCAGCGTAAGGAATTGACACTTCCCCAACTCAATTTTTAGCATGACATGTGCTCCTAGATAAATATAATAGCAAATGCTTATCTTAAAATATTTTAAACTAGAAAACTGTATCTAGCCTGTATTCTCATTCACAGAGTTAACGGCGGGTGCAACCATCTTTAGCATAAGAAGAGACAACTTCTAATAGATGAACATTTGGTTGCTATACAGTCAAGCAATGGTCACTAAAGTTACCTTGCACCTTAGTCATTATAACTTTATAGAGAAGCAAACCTTCTTTTTTATCGATTAATGATATATGGTAGTTCATATAGATGCTCAATGGTGGAGTAACTCCAAAACAAAAAGCATCAGCATCTGGCAGTAAACAGAGAAAGAATGGACACACTCTCTAGTTCAGCTCTCATAGTTTATTGAGCAGTTAATAAGACAGAATTGAAGATTACTTCAAGGAATCTGAAGCAATAACTTTGCATAAGGATTAACAGGATATAATTTGGGTTATGCTGCCATAATTGAGTTTGAGTTTACAGTGAGAACCTGTATTAGGTAACTTAGAATTATGTAACACCGGTACAAAAAAGCCGAAAAACTCTTTTGCGCTCTGGATAGTTCCATATCAAATATAATCTGAAACATGGAAATATTCTACATGTAGTTTGTCAGTGCAAAGACTAATAACTAAACAACAAAAATTATTTTGCATTTAGTGGTTTGACTTCTTTGGAAACCGAGTCTTAAAAAAACTTGATTGGCTTCGCCAGGATTTGAACCCTGGACCTCTCAAACTCCCACTCTCACACTGGAAAGAGGATACCCAAATAGTCAAATGCCATTGCAACCTTGTGTTTAATTTATTTATAAAAACAATCATTCACTGTAACAGTTTAAAATACTGCTTTAAATGTTTTAAATAGTTGCAAGTATTTGACTTTTCAAACTTGTTGCTAATGAGTTGGTTTTACTTGAGTGTTTTAGATTCTCTATGCAAAGTCTAAAAGTGCTCACTTTAGAAAATGTTGCAAGGTAATTATTATAGAATTTTGTGGAATTGTGTGCTCGATAATCTTTGATTTTGTTTAGCTCTTTGCAAATTTGTCAACTCGGAGTTATCTCCTACACGCAACTTACAGCGATATGTGCTAGACACAGTTATTGTTTATTAAAGAGTGATAAACAAGTCAATTAAAACAGTTTAAACATATACACTAACCAATTTGGTATGAATACAGAGTTGAACTATTTGAGCCTGAAAACGTAACAACGTTTTCAAAAGTCCTAAGGCTATAGCATTTAAGAATGCTTTGCGCGCTTGCTGGTTTCTTAGAAAGAAGACACCACTATAATTCTTCTATAAATTTTGAGGATTATGCAATCAAACCTATAGGTCTCACACATACTGAATAGCTCATCACCTACAGGTAAATCTAAAAACATCTTAGGTTCAGTTATATGCTGTTTAGGCATACCTGCCAGCCATTGGGTGCAAACATCAATAAACTCCCACATCTGTGAACATGAAAACATTCAAGCTTCTGCTTATGAACCAACAGATTCTTGAAAAATGTGCGCAATCTTATGCCATTGTGTTGCAGCCTTCCAAATTTCACAGCGACCTGCAAATGAAAAATTTGACACAGTCAAACCTTTACTGATGCTCATTTCATCAAACAAACAAACAAACTTTTAAACATACAATGACACGCTACAGCAGGTACTTGACTCTATATTGGAAGTAATTTGCAATATTCAACATTCAAAGTTTGCGAATATTTTATATTTTTGACAGAAATCAATAAGACTGGCGAAAACCTAGAATGAAATGTAAGAAAATTGCACATAATCCAAATTTAAAATAGCCCAAGTGTAAGGTAGTCCAAGTTCCAAAGACTAAGAAAGAATGATATCATAAAGCAGGTAGGATCAAAAGAAACAAGCTAAACCTAACCTAGCTTTGCAATTTTTGAGATATCTCTTTGAGAGAGGTGTTGGTCCCGGTTCGCGCTTGGAAATTCGCAAAACCGAGAAAATCTGTGACCATTTGTGCTTTGACTGGTTTCGATTTTAATCAGAAATTAAGCGTCTAAAAATTATGTTTTTTTAGTACAAAAATGTGTAACTAAATAAATAGAAATAATAATTTTGAAATCACTACTTGCTTGAAACTTCACAGAACAGAGTCCTAATAAAACAAGCCTGACTTGACTAGGATTTGAACCCATGCAGTACCTTTAGCACCAAACCAATAACAATAATACCAAAGACCAACAAGCCATAATTGATGTAAAGAAAATCTGAAAAGACACAAACAAGGCATTTTTAAAACACACTTTCAGGAAAACCAGAAAAATTTTATTGGGCTTCACCAGGATCAAACCGGATACCAAACGTGGGAAATATATCCTTTGGCAGTCGAGCTGACCAAAAGCAAAATATGCATTTCTTTAGTAATACAAGCAATGAACGTTCAAATCAGAGCTACAAAAATCTTAAAAGAACTTGTTTCTTTGGTGCAGCAACTAGACAATGTTTTAGAAAATAGAAAAATATTTACAAGACCAAGTTAACAAACTGAAAAAACGAATTTAAGTTATAAATTTTATTTTATAAAAAAATGTATACGTTTTTTATAAACTCTAGACTGATCATGTCTCTACATCATCGGCTGACACCTAACAAAGATCAAATTTAGGAGTACAGAAATGGGGAACCACTCCATTTTTTACTTTTATTCAGGCTGATAATATCGGTTAGACCATGGGTCCCCAAACCTTTTTTCGTCAGTTTCCCTTGATGCCTTTTTGTGAATTTGATTCTCGGTGAACCTTTACCTCGCATGACTAATAACAACCGAACAAATTATAATTCCATTTTATTCTATATATCTAAACATATAACAACTAATTATTATTTTTCATACAGCGCACATACGACGCGCAACAATACATGACCTTCGGCATGGCGGTGAATTGGTTTATGACTAGGTTAATTTACTATCCAATCAAAATCTGGATGGATGTGTTCACATATATCTGGGTTCTGACTAGTAGCTCATTATTAGCAACTAGTGTTATAGATAAAACCAAAATGTTGAATGATGAAACCCAAACTCACACGGCACTGCATGACAAAAATTAAAGAGTTAACAAATCAGTACGATTCTGTAAACAGGAAATACACCATGGCCTCAAAAGGATAACAGTTGAAATTCATTGTCGGCTTGTGCTGCGGTGTTTCTTGAGTAGTTTGGATATGTATGTTAAAGTAACACAGTGCAAACATTTGAGTTCCATAAAAAGCGAATTTTCATTTCGCATCAAAAATTACAGCAAACTGTTTCGTAAAGGTTGACTTGCAACAAAATTCACATTACCGTTATTTGATATGAAAAGATTCACCATGTCTTACTCTGTTGTGTTGTAGGTGCTAATTATGTGGGAATGTGATTACAAGCTCTTAAAAGCTCAAAAACGAACAGAAAATCCCAGCCACACAAGACCGCTGTAGTTTGGATGTTCTTTCCAAAACGGCTCAAATGTGATGTAGCTGTGAGAGATGGTTTCTGTTTACACTTTTTTGCAACCTTATTTGTCGAAATATTTTTACAAATATACTTCACACGTTCAATAAAACTATGTCTATTGTTCTTACGCGTCTATTTTATCGTCATCGTAATGCTGTCACTTTTAGCAGTGATATCTTATAACTTATCGTAAAAGCTCGTTTGAGTTTTTGCCTTAGTTTGAAGGAGTACATATCATTGTCTGATAATCATGACGAGCCTGTAGGTCGCCTGTGATAATCGAAAAGGGCTGCAGAAATTATTTGTGTGGGTCACATGATTAGAATACGACTTGCCAATTAGACCAAACCGAAACAAAACTGTAAAGTAGCGAGCATCTATTTTGGATAAAAGTGTTTGTCATAGACTAGTACTACGATAATTTTTATACTGAGCTTTGTATTGACCTTTCAATTTGCATGTGAACATACGTGACAAGATGATAACCAAATTTTGTGGTTACGTCGGCGAAATGAAGAGATTCCAATCTACGGCGGCTTTCCGTTTTTGAGCTTTTAAGAGCTTGTAATCACAATTCCATCTCTTTGGCACTTACAACACAACAGAGTAAGACATGGTGAATCTTTTAATACCAAATAACTGAAATGTGAATTGTGTTGCAAGTTAATCATTAAAATATTTTCAATACTAGATACACCATTTTTATGATTTTTGGAATTTATATATATTTTGAATTGTGGCACAGTTCAATGAGTAACATAGCATAAAATATGCCAGTAGGTGGCAAAGAGAGAGAGAGAGATGGACACTCTATCTAGTGCAGTTTTCATAGTCTATTGAGCAGTTGATAAGTGATAATAGAAAAGGACTTCAAAGAGTTTAGAGCTGTACTTTCAAAAGGATTAATAGTCTGTAATTACATGTATGTCCGCCATACTTGAATTCCGGTTTACAGTGAGAACATTAGCTAACAAAAGAGATTATAATTTAACTCACGAATGAAGCAATGACACCAGACAGCATGCAGAATCAAAAGAAACTCAGATTCACCTAACCTAGCTTTGCTATTTGTGGGAAGCCTATTGTTGTTGCAGTGGGTCACGCAGAAGCATTCAACTCTAAGACAATCCGTAGCAGCCAAAGCAATCTTTTGCGCTTCCATTTCAAATTATATATGAAAGGAGTAAATATTCCGATTTAATGTTCCAAAAACAAGTAACTAAATAAAAAAGGATAACTTGAAGAGACTTCACGTAATCCAATATAAATATTTACAAAGTGCTACACCCTTATTACTAACAGTAACATATTCAAAATCTTTAGTTTAGAGCATTTTAAAATGAAAGAAAGTTGATGGCCCTCTGAGACAAATCAAGTAGCTAATGTGGTGCCTTTATAAAAATTAATTGCCAAACGTTCCTTGCCCTAGAAGCAGCCCTCTCTTGACAACCAAGCCTTAATATAACATTTATCTTGAGGTCACAAACAAATTTCAACTAGTTGGGTGGGTTTTCATAGCAACACAAACATAAAAACACACTGGGATTGTTCTAAAAAAATTTGGGTTCACAAAGATTTGAAGCCAAGACTGCTCACTGTCAAAACAAGTACCATTATTATGTTGAAACTGTCGAACCATGAAATATTTAAACAAAATCTGACCTTTTGACATAGCCTCCCAACCAACAACAACAAATTTATTGAGACACCCTTTCAGACCATTCTTAAAAAACTGATCGGTCTTCATCGAGGTTTGAACTCTAGTTCTCTCGCCCGCAAAACAAGAAAAATATCTCTATACCATCAAGCAACGAACTAGGTAATACTGTAAGTTTAATTTGCGTGTAAGTATTACTTAAAGTGGTGCTATGAAGCCATTGCTGGCATATGGCCTGTAAAACCAATTGTTTGTTCAGCAATCAACTGTGGCTTTAGACAAACAAACGGAAAGAGAGACAGCTCTAATAATACTAAATATTGTATATTTAAATAGTCAGTTTCATCGGCATATAAAACTATCTAATAATGACAATAACATAAAGTAGCTGTCATTGTGTCATAGTCGTCATGAGAGTTGTGTACAAAACATGGGAGTGTCAAATATGAGCTTAACATTTTGTTCCTGGCATTGATATAAACAATTCTACACTTCGCTAATTTTAAAATTTTAAAATTGTTCAATTACATAGAGTTAATAAATTTTAAACTTAAATTGAACTTTACCTTATCAAATTGTAGGTTTTTAAAAATTTTGAAAAATCTTGAGAATATTAAAAAATCTGAAATATTAAAAAAGTTTTTTAATATTTCAGATCTTTTTGACAGAAAATAGTGAGGCTGGTAAAAACCTAAAATAAAGTGTGAAAATCTACTTATAAGCTAAATTTAAACTTGCTCTAGTGCAGGAGACTGCAACCTTTTCCACTCAAAGAGCCATCTGGATTTGTTTTCTGCAGGAAAGAATGCAGTAGGAGCCAGAAACAATCTTGGATATTTTAAATTGAAAAATAAATGAGCACTACACAAAAAACGTTTTTGTTTAGCTTTTACAGCTTTTATACCAAGTGACACCGTAAAATGAAAAGGTGTGGCAATTATAATGATTTAATAATTCCAAAGCATTCTTATGAGAGTGCGCGCATACAAGTCTGTAACATCCAGTGTCAAGTCACGATATAAAATAAAGTCCTATACGAAATAATGAGAGGCTGCAGCACACTTTACCTTTCTTAGTCCCTTTTATGTTTATATAGAAGCAGTAAAAGCTCTACGAACCCAAAAAAAAGCTTTAAAAAGCTTGCTTGAAGTTAATAACTAGCTATGTTAACCATTACACGTAATGTCTGTTAAGGCAGCCCAGAATGCAGGTATTGTTTTATTGAAGATTTTAGTAAAGATCTAGTTTTCTAGGTAAGTTACTAAAATTTGTTAGGTAATTGTTGTATTACCCGTACAATGACGGACATCCACTTAGTTACCTATAAATAAATACATGTACAGCAAAAACAGGTTAATGTGTATAAATTACATGCATAAACCATTCTTTAACAAAAGATTAAATCTTAAACCTTTAAAGTGATATTCAAAAACCCTCAAAAGTTGCAAAAAGCTTGACAACATTTAAACGTGTCTGATGCTGCAGACATTGATACAGGTTTTTGCAACTATCATTTGTTAAATGGAGACACAACTCCGAGAAGACTTAATATTTTTAATATTTTTGTAAAAAAATCATTTCTCACTTTGTTTCAGACAAACGACGCAAAACTCTTCATAATAAATCTAAAATCTAAAGTTATAAAAAAGGCAACTCAGAAAATGTAGGTTCTAGAACTGTACCCATAAAATTATTTATTTTAAAATTTCAATAGATTGCTTTGACAACACAGGGTGATTGGTTGCAAAAACATCCGAGGCAAGCAATAATCTCAAGCAATGGATGGTGATACGAAAGAAACACATAGGAGAACTGAGTTGAGATAAGTGTTCCATCTTGAATAGAAATTTATATTTGAGTCGCTGAAAAAGAACGAGTAACTCCCTCAGCATAAGACGAGTTTCCTTCGAGTTTTACCAGTAATCCAAGCTACTATAACTTTTCTAACGCCTAAGGGAAAAGTTACATAGTAAACAGTTAAAGAAGCATGGCTTACTCACATATTTTAGCACAAGTAAAATTAAACTGTTTGAGAGCACTCTTGTGCAACTAATTTGGCAGCCTATGAAAACCAGCAGACAAAAGATTAAATAAAAAGCCACAGAGCAAACTTTGCAGAATATTCACAGTAACAGTGAAATAATATTTTTATTTATAATTTTTTAAATTATAATAAAGGACTATTATAAACAGTTATAACTAGAAACAAGTTAAGTAGCACCAAGTCTATCAGGGAAGTATATTAACTCGTCGCGAATATAAAATGGGGGTCAGCTAAATGTGATCAAAAAACTTTAGTCTAGCGGCAGGACTAATTTTATAACTTTGTGATCTGACAATTTATTATATCTATCAATTTACTTTGAAAACAAAATTGGACTTGTCTTCCCTTGGTTTGCTCGCATTTGATAACATTACATAACATTTACTTGTTTTGGTATTAGCGTTATACTTGCTCTTTTGTATTTTAGCATTATTGTATTTCATAAATTATGCTGATAGAAATTCTTACTGGATAGCAAGAATAGCACGAGTAATTCTCAGCCTGAGATCCCTGCCATGAGCAACAAGAGCTAATGAACAAGAATGGCTATTAGGCAGTGGCTGCTCTCTGTTCGCTACGATTTCTCTATACGCTCTGCTCTCCTAGGTTTTACACACTTCTCACATACAATGGTAGCATCCTATTGAGAAATTTATATTGACACCATGAAAACTTCTGAGTGAACACAGTACAGTCAGACCTCAACACGCTAGCATCCTGTGTTCTGATGCTGACCTCGTATGTCAGTTCTCTTCTATCTCAAATCAATTCGTACTATGTAAAATATAAAAATTTTAATTATATTATTGAAACTATTATTATTTTAAAATTATCGTTACTGTGAATTCATATACTGAAATTAGTCCGTTCCTACCCACTGAACAAAACCATCTATAATAATACTATGAGAGTTGTAAAAAGTGCCGGCTTTCAGCACTCATACGACATACCCGTGGCCTTGCCTCCGTTTGCGTTGCTTTTGATTTCCTTTCATCTTCAATTTTCGCCTTTATATAACTTTTTAAACTGGCTCAGCAAGAAAACCGAACGATGCTATTTTTGCAAGTGGCTTCTCCGTTGATAAGTGGCCAACTCTATAGAAGCCACGTAGAGAACCGCCTCGTACGCTCGTATTTCACATTTGCATCATATCTATAAGCAAATATTTGTTAGAAATCTTTGTCATGCCTCAATATTCTCGTATGTTGGAGACTCATATGACGAGGTATAACTGTAGCATTACATATGAGTAAACCATAGAGCATCCCTTAAACTATACGTCTATGAATATTTGCATGTCACAGTCAGACAATGAGACTAAAACTTAAAAACAGGGGCATAAGTTTAAGAAAGTTCAAAAATTCGAGAGTTCTAATCAAACTTTATACAGTGAAACTCGGATAACTCAAACTTCAAGGGACCGAGCAAAAGTGTTCGAATTATTAGAGCGTTCAAGTTATCAGAGCACTGTCACAAGTCCATGTATTTACTTATTTATTAGTAGATACATGTACATATACAATCTATAATATAAATCAAAAGCACAAATGGCTTGTTTCAAATTAAATGCTTCTAATGTAAAGTTTAAAACGTTTTTATCAAAAAATATAGAGGTTTTTCTATCACTTGAGATTGGTTCGTTGTTTGAGGTGATGTTATTGCCAGGACGTTTTTTAGATTGACATTGGTAAAACTTGATCGTTGTTGAAATGCTCAAAAGAAAAGACATCTTTTTCTTTTGAGCGTTTTACCCACGATCAATTTAGCCAATTTTTCTTGAAGTTTATGCAAAGATTACCTCACTTTACCTCGCTTCCGAAGGGCGATCGCTACGCGGATGTTTGGTATAAATCAAATTTCACCAAACCTTTAGAAAAGTCGTTGACAAAAATATTTTGCCGATGGTGGTAATAATGACGCTTATGAATTACGAAAAGTTGAGGTTTACCTCTATGGCTAAAGTGATTTTCTAAAGTGATAGCAACCGTTTCGGTAGTGGTTGGGCAAAAAACAGTTCGAATTAACAGTGTTGAGTTTGAGTTATATAGAGCCATTTATCATTGCGTGGGAACGGACCAAGCAAATCCATTCGAGTTAAGCATGTGTTCGCTATACCCGAGGGCGAGTTATCCATGTTTCACTGTATATTGAATGTTTGATGATTTCCCTGCAAAATAGGTTGAAAATTGCATGAACCTATTAAATATTGTGACGCACTCACACGTTGCATGTATCCGTGTATCTTGTTACTTTCTGGATGGTTAGTCACCCTCCGCTTGTCCAGCCACTGTCTCCTCGGCTAGCCATCTTGTTCATGTTCAGCAACTTGTTTAACCAGTTTCACTTTTTCTTAACAATTCATTAGCGAAACGCTAACTTGGACAACCTATATCAATAAGACAACTCAGCCTTAGCCAAGGAGACAAAGAATTAAAGGTTGAGTATTTAATTAGCAGCCATTAGGCCAGGATACACTCAAAGATATTTCATAATAAACCTTAAGTGGTAGATAGCTGCAGTCAGGATACACCAATGCTAGTAAGCGCAGCATCGCACCAAAGAATCAAATACAAAAGATGTATTGGCCTTTTTTGCTAAATTGGCCATTTTTATTGAAGGCCAATTAAGCCTTTAACTGGGGAAACAACCTAAATGTCATTTAACTGTTGCGAGGGGAAACAACTTTTATGTAGTTTTCGGTAGACATTTATAAAGCTGTCACCAGTAACATTGATTAAACAAAATATATGAACGCTAATAAAATTTTAAAATACCATCAACAGGATATTAAGTGATGGATTACAAGATAAAACGATTATCTGAGAGACGTTGCCTCGTGCTAAAAGCCATAAAAATCGCAACTTCTTTGCAAAAATGGAAGTTGAAAAAACCAGTCAACATACGGCTCGACGTTCAAAGCGACAAAATAAAAAAAATTATTTGATCTTGCGATGGTTAGTGATCTTTTTTCTGATCAGTACAAAAAATAATTCAGATGATGGAACGGATATAAACTTTTAAAACTTTGAAATATACAGAAAATTTAGCGTTATGGTTGCTCGCACGGTTACGCTGTAGTATTTGAGTCTACCGAAAAGAATGCTGCCAAGCATTTCATAGAGGGATAATTGTACATATTTGTAGCTTTTTTGTAGTAGTACATAGTAGGTAAATTAATGTTTGCGTCCAAAATATTTTTTAATAGAAATAAATTTCAGTTTGATCTATGCATGTTCGAAGAATAACGATTTTATTAAATTTTCAGAAATAAGTGACAGGATTTTCGGCTGTTTTTGCTGGGCTTTAACCCAGCGAAAGGCTTAAATCTTAACCGGGTCTGCCTCAACAAATTTATTACACATACACACACAGTGCTAAAAATTAAGGTGCTGGTGTTTTTGTTGACATGTGTCATAAGTGTCCCCAACAACATCGCTCCAACTTTGCTAACTAGCAAATTCTTTGCTAACTGGCAAATTCTCTGCAAATTAGCAAATTCTCTGCAAACTAGCGAATTCTTTGCTAACTAGTGAATTCTTTGCTAAATAGCGAATTCTTTGCAAACTAGCAAATTCTTTGCAAACTAGCAAATTCTCTGCTAACTAGCAAATTCTTTGCTAACTAGCAAATTCTCTGCTAACTAGCAAATTCTTTGCTAACTAGCAAACTCTTTGCTAACTAGCAAATTCTTTGGTAACTAGCAAATTCTCTGCAAATTAGCAAATTCTCTGCAAACTAGCGAATTCTTTGCTAACTAGTGAATTCTTTGCTAACTAGCGAATTCTTTGCAAACTAGCGAATTCTTTGCAAACTAGCAAATTCTTTGCAAACTAGCAAATTCTCTGCTAACTAGCAAATTATTTGCTAACTAGCAAACTCTTTGCTAACTAGCAAATTCTTTGCTAACTAGCAAATTCTTTGCTAACTAGCAAAGTTGCTAACTAGAAGTGGGTAACTAGCAAATTCTTTGCCAGTTAGCAACTTCTTTGTTTCCTAGCAAATAATTTGCTAATTAGCAAAAACATCGCTAATTAGCAAAGAGGTTGCTAATTCGCAAGTCATTTGCTGACTTAACTTCTACTACTACAGGGATTTTAACCAACAACCCAGAGGTTGTGGGTTCAAGTCTCTAATGTGTCACTCTTTTTTTAACTTCTAACCATGACATTGAACAGGCATGGCTTATATTATAGTAATGAAGATTATAGAAAATATTCAGCTAAATAGGAGTTGCTCTCACATGACTATTCATGATTGAATTTCTTTTTTTCCACAACAGAGACTTCATGTCGTTAAGTTTACAGAATACCCATTTTAACGAATTTCATTTGGTTAAAGAAAGCTGGGATAGTTATGAGTTACTCGCCGGCAACTGGAAAAATTAAAGTGTTTATTTCTTAGCTTTGAGAACATAAAATACAGGTTCAGTAGCAAATTTATGATTTTACACAAAAAAACGAATATTTTGCGAAACACAATAGCAATATACGAAAATATAAAACTTGCACAAAAATTATTCAAAAGGTTTTGGTACAAAATTTGCTACAGTATTTGTTAAAATTATTAGCAGGAGGTCAATTTTAGTTAAATTTTTACATAACTCCGCATTAAAAAGGGGTCTGTAATGTAAATTAATGGCGCCTTTCAACACCTAAAAAAAGTTGAGAAAATGAAAAGCATAACTAGCTTTTATGTGTCTACTGCAGATATTAACGTACATTTTTGTGAAAGCTGTTTGGTAACATTGAATAGACAACTCCAAGAAGACATACAAATATTGTGGTAAAAATCATCTGTTGCTTTTTATTTTAGACAAGCACTACATAACTGTTTGTAGTACTTCACAGACTTGAACCTATAAGAAAAAACAACTCCTTTCGAAATGTCTGGAATATAATTTAATGAGCCTACCACAATGTAAATTATAAAGTATAAACAATTAAAATAACCTTCATTTTAATAAATTTAAAACAAACTGCAAATCACTAGCGAGAAAGTTTAATTATTTTTAATGTTTAATAAACTTCATGAATTCAATAGGTGAAACTTTCCTTTTAAACTAGGTTGAAAATTACATAAACCCATAGATATAGTAAACCCTAGATTGGCGAATAGCTATCAATACAATGGAGCAAAAGTGAGGCCTATAATTGGCTGTTGTTTTCACGACGTTACGTCGTAGTGATGTGCATCACAGCATCAACGCCTTCAATTGAGCAATAAGTTTAGTAGTGGAAGCTCGCTTGGCATGCTAGTTTTTAAGTCATAAACATAACAATAAGACCAAATTCTTAGTGAAATGTCATCAGAAGAGACCACAACACCCCAGGTATATCCTGAATTGCCCATAACAAAACAGAACTTCAACTCAAAACAAGAAGTTCTCAACAATATCATAAGCTATCTATGCCGATTAAAGACACCAAGCTGAAAGCTGCTAGTGGAAAATAATAGGAAAATCATCATCATTTCGTCATTGGTTTTGAGTCAGCAGCCAAATCTGTACATGACATTGCTCAATATCTTTTCAGCAACTACCCTTACATCAACTACTTCCTAACCTGATCCTTCAACCAGGATCACATTGAGATTCTGTTTTCCACAATACGATCTAAGGGTGGCTATAACAATAATCCGGATGTGCAGTGCTTTAGATCTGCACTTCGAGCACTGTTCATAAAAGCAGATATCACACCATGTCCCAATGTTAACTGTATTGATCTGGATGTGAGCAGGGCTGAAAAAACTGGCCAACTCCTGCTACATTCTCTGGCGGTGATGAGGATTTTTTTCTAACTCAAATGTGATGAGCGTATCAAGTTCTTGACTGATGTCGAAGTAGTGGGAAGTAGAAATAGTGATGACATAACCCTAATCTCAGTTAAAAACAGAGGAGGATTGGTGACCAGATTGATAGGCCGAATATGAATTGCTGCAGAAAAGTGCCTACGTTCACACATGGAGAGCTGTGGTATCACACAGAGAGCTTTTAAACAAGTAACATCACAGACAGTAACATATATGTCTTTTTACATAACCTCATTCAAGGTTTTACATGTACAGTGCATGCCAACAGCTTACTCAAAACTATAGTAAATCGCTATACTAAAATCAGAAAACACTATGCCGCTTCAAAGCAGGAATCTAGTTCAACCAACCTTAGACAAAAACTATCTCGTCTAGTTATTTTCAGTCATGTCTAATGGGTGTTTATTACAGTGGTCCAGCGTAACTGCTTCTAAACCTCATTTGATTCATTAGTTTGTTATTAGTTTAATTTCTATTTGGTCACTCTTTGTATTATCAATAATATAGAAGCTTTTAAATCATTGGTATTATTCATTACCACGTGTGTAAGATTCTTGCCTTTCTCATCCAAAGTCATTACAGTCATACTTCAACTTACGAGCTTAATGCGTTCAGAGACTGAGCTCGTATGTCAATTTACTCGCATGTTGGTGCAATTTATTTATATATAGAACAATTAAATACATATTGATAGGTTTTCATACTCTGAAAATGCAAATAAAACACTCAAAACAATATATTGTAACAGAAAGAACATGTTGGTTATTGTCCTAACTTACCACTTGCTTTCAAAAAACAACAAATAAAAATAATGCAAGGAAATGTGATTAATTAAAATGTAAAATTAAATACATACAATAGCGGCTAACGCTAGCATTTGCCAGAGAGGGAGAGTTAAGTTATCCTTCATTACAACAGTTGACTTTGATAAATTTAGATTTTATCCAAGTCGTAAAAGACAAACTTAAAAGCAAACCTAAAAGCAAACTTTAATCTTTAACTTAACGTAATTAAAGTTTCTTCGGCGTTCATAGTTTTAAGTTTCTCGCTGGTTAGCTAATTTTTCTTTTGTTTCGCTCTCACGACCAGCCGGCCGTTTTAAGAGAAACCTATCTAAGGACGTTTGCCTTTGTCGCCCTTTCAACGTGTTGCGATAAGGACGAACACAAGTGTTGTTACCAAGGGTTAATGCACGACCGCTAGGCAACTTGTCCGAATGTCTATTTTTTGTAGTCTTGATAGATAGCACCGGCCATTTTACATAGCATCGTTTCAGTTACGCAGTCACCGGCCAATTGTTAGTCTTTTATCCAAAACCTGAGCAGTCTCTACATCAGTGGTCGTGAAGATCGCTGCATCGTTTAGAAACTATGGTTAGTCCTTTTGCAGACTAAATGCCTTGAATATAATCCTTGTGTTTGATAATTGTGGATGTATTTCTGTCATATTGTTGAGCAAGCTCAATCACGCATATACCTTTTGCATATTTTTCAATAATTTTCCATTTAATATCAATTGTTATCATTCACTTTTTCTTTGCATTATCTATCCTTTTACTGGCAAACTTTCGGTCTACGCCCGGTACTTTTAATTCACATAATTCTGCACTGAAAATCGCGCACAAAAAACATGGTACAAAAGTATAATCTGAGCAGTTGAAAATACAGAGTGATGCTGTTCTCATAAAACACCTCCGACATACTTGGCAACTGTCTCATGTGCTCGTATCTCAAACATGGCTCGTATTTTAGTGCTAAAACTTGCTTAAAAGCTGGCTCGTACCTCAAGTTTCTCGTACGTTAGGGCACTCGTAAGTTGAAGTATTACTGCATAAAAGTTTTACATATTTTCAATAAAATATGCAGTCTCAGATGCACAAACTATGGAAAAATTGAGCAGTTTTTAGTGCCAAGTCAATAGGAGTTAATAGATCAGCTGATTCGCTTTGCACATCACCATGACGTTGCGTCATGCTAATTATAGGCCTCACTTGTTTTGATTATTCGCATATCTAGGGTTTACTATATCTATGCATAAACCTATCAAATATTGAGAAGCACTCACACGCCCCATGTCTCTGTGTGTCTTGTTACTTTCTGGATGGCTAGTCACCCTCCGCTTGTCCAGCCACTGTCTCCTTGACTAGCCGTTTTGTTCATGTTCAGCTACTTGTTGTTCAACCAGTTTCACGTCTTCTTGACATGCCTAACCACCTTACACCAATCCATTAGCAGTATTAAACACTAATTTAAGCCTGGTTCCTGGTTTATCGATTGCGAGACTCCAGCGGTAACTTGCGCAGCAAAACTCTAGGCTTGGCGGCATATGTTTACATATAAGCTGCATCGCTAAACCTAATCGCGTGATCAAATAAAATGTTCGCTCGTCACGCCGTTTCTATAATGGTGACCTTCACCCATACAGTGCACTTTGGGAAGGTTTTGCCTCCAGCCTTTTGCCAAATTTGAACAGTGCTAAACTGTTGCGTTGCCGCCGGTAGTTGTTACAACTACCCGCGGTCCTCGGCGTGTAGGTTCCCATTTCATTGCTAATAGCCTGCGGTGCTGTCGCCGGTTATTTGTGACGTATATGAGAACCAGGCTTAAAACAATCTATTTCAGTAAGTCAACATAGCCTTAGCTGTCAAGCAAACGGATTAAATGTTGAGTATTAAAATAGCGGCCATTATGCCAGGCTACACAATCCAATCAATTGCATAGTGAAGCGAAAGGGGTAGACAGCTGCAGCCAGGACACACCAATGCTAGCAAATACAGCATTGCGCCAAAGAGCCAAAAGGAAACTGAGCAATGACTTTGACCTTACAAACATCCTGACACTTTAGTTGGTTCTACTCTAACAAAGGTCTATTTATACTGACACGCACAGTGCTACAAATCGAGGGGCTGGTGTTTTTGATGACCTGTCATAAGTGTGACCAACAGCAGCACTCTTCATGTTGGCAGCATGCGCAGTACTGTAGGCGTTTAAATACATGATATGAAACAGTATGCTATTTTAAGCGTGTAAATGCAATTTGGCAGCCAATCAGAACTTCTATTACAAAAGAGCGGATGACATTCGTTATTTTAGTCCATACAGCTTGTTCCCTTCTCAACGTGAGCAGTTCGCAAAGACATATATTCACTTTAATTATTTATTGCATATTATAAGAATGACAAAACGATAAGGCAGCTTTTAAGGAGATGAGTATGCTTGGGAGAATACAAGTAAGCACCTTCCTGATGTGTCACAGTATTCCAAAAAACAAGTTACCGGCTGACAGAAATAAATATAATCTTTCACACAGCCACATATGGCCAGACTTCACTACTGAGAGAACTGCAGTTGAAGAGCTACCCTGAATATCAACTGATTTTCTGTTGGCTAATGTGAAACAACTGCTCAAAAACATTAACGTATTTAGCAAAACCTAATATATTTGCTTTTTGTTAACGCATTTTTGTCAGCATAGATTCGCTTGTTTGCAAATGATTTGCTGAAAAAGACATTTCTTGATACGCAATGCATTTGCATGTTTGCGAATGATCGACTGAAAAGGACATCATTTGCTAATACACAATGGAATCGCTTGTTTGGATATTATTTATTCTTATTAGAAAATGTTGTTTTCAACAACCTGGCATTTCATAAGCAATAGAAAGTAGGTTTATAATTTCGAAAGTTAATCCAAAGGAAAATTTAGGTCAAATTTTGTTCTCTTTAAACTATGGAGTATTTATGACTCGCTGTCGATGGTATAGGCCTATGTTTTCAACTTTTTTTAATGTTTGTAGTTTTGCTAGGCTTTTTCACTCATTTCTAACTCCCCGTATTTCACACGATGATGGGCTGAGACGTCACGCAATGCTCCATAAATTCATTATATAAGTCCTGATGAAAACATGATTATTTACCTAGTTATACACGCAACATCAAGCCATGCTATTTTTATTTCATCTAGTTTTTTGTTTCTCAACGTTGGAATGCCGTTGTTGGCTTATAATTAGAGAACAACTGGTATTATTGAGAAGACGTCAATGCATGCCAAATCTAAGAAAGATTGCTTCAATTTCTTCTGTTGTCATTGAAAAGACTAGCTTACAATTTACGAGTGACTCTCACCATCACAGAGACTTGTATTTTGTGGTTAGGCTCTAAGACTTCAAGATGGTACACTCTCGATGCTGCGATGGTTAGTATGATCTCTGACAATAATGTTTACCCATCCACCTATTGGTTATACATTTCACAAACGAGAGATCAAGGAGGTAAGCCGCTAACATCAGAGTATGTTTAATAGTCATAGACCTGTATTTCTCTATAATTTCAATATTCATAGTTAACTACAGTCAGTTTCCTATTATTCCTGCATACTATTGACATTGAGTAAATTCTATTGAAATATATAAATAGAGTGAAACGGCTTCATGATAGTTTTATGAAATTACTCATCACGTGTTTACTTATATGAGCATGTAGCAAAGAATCTGGCACAAATGCAAAACAGCAAATTTTTTATCAAAACAAAGTTTTTTCAAATGACAAATATCATATAAATTTAAAAAGTCCGAGTATACAAACCGGCCATTTGTAAGCATCAAAACTAGCCAGAACTAATATTGGAGAGAAAATGAGGCTATAGATGAATATGAAGTCAATCCGTCTATGAGTTGACCCTACAGTAATACATGGATAAAGTGTCATTTAATGAACTATAATTTGACCTGCCTTCAGAGAGGCAATCTCTTTGTTACATCTACGCTGTCAGTTTTTCTCTTCGAGTACTGAGCGATAGGTGTTTGATTTTATGTCAGCCATAGGAACGCGACTCTAAAAAAGGAATGAAATGGTTCAGAGAATATAAACTGACAATGGATAAATAGAATAGGTCTATAAGACACTAGAGGGGATCCTCCCATGTTTTGCGACAATCCTGACGACCCGAAGACAGGGATATTTAAAAAGCGACAGACGAGACGACCATTTATCAATGTAGGTGACGAGTTGACAAGGATTGTGTACCCTTAGGACACTTATGTATTCGCGGCATCTAACTTTCGCGTTTTCGCGGTGTTATCCTCTCGCGAAAGTTTCATGTGCGAAACTAAACTATCATAACAAACGAGCGAAAAAGCAAAACTAAATAGCTTTGTTCATTGATACTGTATAATTGAATTTTATAACGACATTTATTTTAACGTTTTTAACGACCACTATAACATCGTTAAAATATAAACTGACAAAATAATTTGACTGTCAAAATTTATTACGTTATTATTTTGCAATTATTTAGGATTATTTTCCCATTAGGAATGATTTATAATGATAGGAATTTGATGTCAATGCACATGCATTAATTAGCGTTATGGTTTGCTGGAGACATCAATCAATGCAGTGAGCACCGTGTTTGAAAGAAAATAAGACACATGCACTGACACTCGTAGTACTACACAAGCAGCATGGCTCTGGAAAGGTTTGGATTCACCACTGACACCTCTTCAATAACTTGTAATTTTTTGAGATTTGTTTTGTTTTAAGTGATGTGACTGACGAGACGTTTTTAAATTAAAATAGGCAAAACATGACCGCAGTTAATACGCTCAGAAAAAAACACCTTTTCCTTTTGAGCGTTTTAACAAAGATCAATTTTGCGGATTTTATTTCAAGTTCATTCGGAGGCTTTTTACGCTTTCGATGGGACACGGCCAAGTGGGTGATTGATAAAACCTAATCTTTTGCAAACCTTTATAAAAGTCGTTACCAAAAATATTTTGCCTCTGATGATGATAATAATGATGCCTAAGAACTACTAGAAGTTGATGTTTGTCTCTATGGCTTGGAATGAAGTGACATTCTACAGCGATAAAAACCGCGTCCATGGCCGTTGGGCAAATAACTTTTCGAATAAAGGATGTTGAGGTCGAGTTATCTGAAGGAATTTAACATTGCGTTGGAACTGACCAAACAAATCCGTTTGAGTTGACCTTGCGTTTGAGATGAAATGTTACATTTTATCTGAGGGCGAGTTTTTCGAGTTGGACTGTACTTACCGTAAAAAATTCCCAAAAAGTTGGGGCCGCTCAGCCGGCCAGCTGCCCCAGTGAAAACTGGTCTGTTGATAGTCCAAGAAACAAATGGCAACAAGCGATCAAATTGCATTATCGACCTTGCCCACACCATTCTACCTGCGGTTTACAATTACAAACTAGTTGCAAATTGAAATTTTTTTTATCGGTGAACCGAACCTGAGGAATATAATTACGTTTGTTCCACTGCATTTATTTTCACATCACTATATTTTCGCACTCATCAGAGCTGCGAAATTAAGTTGCTTCGAAATTTTACTCTGTGAGCTACTCACAAAACTAAATACTAGCGAAATATAAATGTCCTAGGGTAAGTGGGATTATTAAAGGTACGGCTGCGCATAACGAATTTTTCGTTGGTTCTGAGTTCTGGCCGAAATCACGAAAAACGCAGAATTAATCGGTGGAAATTCACAGAATTATTTGAGCTGTGCATGCCCACCGAGTTCGTCGACAAAACACTTTTAACATATTAAACACATTATTAGCGAGCACGATTCTAGCAGCTTTGGCAATTAGTATAGTCCAAGACACGTATAACGACACGCAATAAAAATACGAAAGCATTTCAACATAGAACACACGATGTCACTGTTTAAGTCGCGCTATTGTTGGTTAGTGAGCACAACTCTAGCACATTTTAAGATAAATGTAGTCCGAAAACATAATGTGACACACAAGAAAAATATTACAGAAAGTTAGCATAGTAAATACGATGCAACTGACTTGTTTGCGCTAGAGATGTCAACATTCTCTACCACAAAACTTTTGCTGCTAAAAAGGAAATATAATTAAAAAATAAACAAATTGTAGCTATAGCGCCCAAACAATAAATACATTCAATAACGCAATCTAAGCAGTTGCATCGTGTGTACTATGTTGAATTGCACTTATACTTTTATTGTGTGTCATTATACGTCTCTTGGACAATACTAATTGCAAAAGCTGCAGAGATCATGCTCGCTAGCACGATTCTAGCAGCGCAGAATAATTCTGTTTGTTTCAATCATTTCGTGATTTTGGTTAGATCCATTGGAAATTTCGTTACGTGTAGCCGTACCTTTACTAACTTATTATTTGTTCATAAATCACCACGGTCAACCGAAACATCACTAGTTTCGGTTTGAAGCATCTGGCCCAGCATTTATAGACTGCCAAATAATTAAAGCAATGAAATGCCACGACATTGACAGCAAATGCGTTTCCAAGTCTGTGACTGACAGTGATTATTAAAGACAATCTCGGTCTATTTTCAGTACAAGAAATGTAGCCCTAAAAACCTAAGACGGCTGTCACTCTTCGCGGAGTAATCAGCAACGCTCCCAAACATCACTAATATGTTTGTGAAGGTCGCTGGTTGAGCCATGCTTTTGGTTAGCAGAAGTTCAAACTGAGCGAGTTTCAGATTTTTAACGCAACCCAGTGCCACCAGTATATATATTTGTATTAAAATAACGAATGTGAAGAAAGAGGTTGTTTTGGTTACCAACTTGAAAAAGCTGACGGTGATTTTAAAAGTGACGACAGTGATTTTAAAAGTGACGACAGTGATTTTAAAAGTGACGACAGTGATTTTAAAAGTAACGACAGTGATTTTAAAAGTGACGACAGTGATTTTAAAAGTGACTATTCTGACGACAGCTTGGTGTGGTAGGACCCCCACTAGACATATACAATTAAAATGAACAAGATGAGTACGGCAAAAATTCTAACAATTGACCAATCAGGGGTCATTTTACAGAGCCATGAAAACAATCAACCAATGAATACCTCTATGATGGAATATATAAAGCTAAGGGTGACTAAATATTAATTCTAAAAATGATATAAATAGGTCTATGACTAAAAACTGAATGCTACACGCCTACGAATAGGTATTGGATTAACAACCTTAACCATTTGAACTCTAGATGACCTTGTCAATGGGTGTCAGTACCCCTGGGCAATTTGTCTAACAAGCTCAGGTTTTTGAAACTTTTTTCTAATATATCTAAATGTGTTCATAATGCAGTGATATTCGGTAAAACAAAAGTAAAAAAAGACGGGCAACTTAGAGCAAATGTCATCAAACAGCAAAAAACAGCCTTTCACCGTTGTGGGCTAAAACACAATTACATTAGCATCATTTCCATCGAACACACGATCATCATTGTTTCATGAATCAGAGTGAACTGGATAATTGTAGTTTAGTATCATCAAGTCCTGTATTTGCATCGCAATCAGTCATGACCTGTCACCAAACAAGTCGTATCGGTTTGTTCGCGACAGCGTTCTAATAAAATTTGTTATTGAAACAAAAAGAGTAAAGATATTTGAAATCTGTTACAAATGGAAGCGAAATTTCTGGTCTAACCTAGTTTGTAAGAATTAATTTGGTTGGTTAGGCTGTTACCTAAAACAGCTTTAGTAAACAGAGCCATGTGAATTCCAGTATTTCGGCTGCTAGAGTTTCTGACACCTAGCAGCCGGAATACTGGCAAGCTAAAAGCCTTTAGCCTTTTAGCTTAACCCATAGGAGTTAAAGGGTAAAGCTACAAAGCTTAACATAAAATGTACAGGTCTATGGTTGAAACCCTGAGGCTACAAAAATATGAATAGATTCAAGTGTGCAGTACAAGCATATGTTAACAACAGGTAATAATACTGTGACTAATACGGGCAGCCATACTTACTGTAAGTAGTAGTAGTGGTGGACAGAAGCGAGTCTTCAAGTGGATTAACTATAGTGCTAGTCATATCTACAAATTAGTATAGAGAACAACTGTTAAAATCCAATGTTCCAACACGCTAAATAATGGCACAAGGTAACGGGTAACACTTGGCATTGTCCACATGTTAACACTAACTGCCAATCACCAAGAGAAGACAACTGCAACTCAAATAATGGCCAACAATACATGGACGAAGACCCTTCATGGGTGCATACCATAGTTGGGAGCATACCATATAATGTATTAACTCACACCATACATGCGTGCACACCGTACACGCGTGTATACCACACATGCATGCACACCATGCAAGGAAGCATAGTATACAGGGGAGCATAGCATACACAGACGCATACCATTCATGGGTTCATAGCATCTACAAGCGTGTACCATGAACAAGTGAGTACATACCAAACATAGGCTCATACACAGGCTCATATACAGGTACATACCATACATGGTTACATACCGTATACTAGTGCTGCACGATATCTTTGCATGTATATTTGATTATTTGGTTTCTAAATATATCAAATATCGAAAATTATCGAACATTGGAGTTGTCTTGTATCAATATATAATGTTAGGCTGCAACATGAATGATATGAAAGGCTATTGGTCAATACAAGTTAAAAAAAATTGTCCCCTCTTTCAATCAGACGAGTGGACAACTCAAGTTTTGCAAAATAAATTACGCCGATATCTTAATAAAATATCGGTTTTGATATTCATATCGACTTGTACACTGACAAAATATAAAATCATCCACGGAAATAAATCGTCACATCGAATGATATCGGTTTATCGTGCAGCACTACCGTATACAGGTATATACCATACTAGTCTGGTGGCCACAGGGCATTATCGTGTCAACAGGTGGCAGAAGATGGGGTCTATGGTAGCTTGACACTTTTAACATGTTTCTAATTTATTCATTATTAATTTGGTTTCCTACCGCTATTTTAGTTGATAAGCTAAGAGTAATTTGCCATTAAATGGTGAGTAGTTATACAAAAATAAATTTTTTCTTACGCCGTGTGCAGTCAGTCGGACCAGCTAATCAGAGCCGTAGACCATCATTTACGTCATGTTGTAGTACGGGGGTGTTAAATTACCCCGATATCAATTAGGTTTGTAGTCAGTTTCCTGTCTCATCGAGCGACTGCCGGCGTTTGGAGTAACGATCAAAAACTTTAATTTACTAATTATACCGATTTCCAAAGCTAACTGTCATGGATTACATAATTCAATATAATCAACTACCACATTCTAATAGATAAAAGATTGTTCAACGCACTAACACGTTCAACGCACTAACACGTTCAACACTGCATATTTATGGCAAGTCTGATTCTACAAGTGAAGCCGACGCCAGATACAGGTTGTTCTCATGAAGGACATCTTATGAAAAAAAACTTCCACCAAGAGGGTTCTCTCTGTCGGCATTTAATGAGGGTCAATTACTAAGCAGCAATACAGCAGTGGAAAATTCAACCATTAATGGTGCCCCCAGATCCCACAAACCATGTCTGGAGTAAAGACGATGATGAGATTTCTGGGCAATGCTTTCCTGATGAGCAAAGAGCTATTCCTAGGCAGCTTGTCTAATGGACCAGTTGCTCATGCAAAAAGAGTTTGCACAAGTCTATGCGGCTGTGTAGAGTGCAGTAATGAAATGACTGACGAGATTGAGGATGGCAATCAATTAGACGGTGATGATGAGCTTTAAGATTATAATTATGTAATAGTTTTATTAAATACTTTGCAATATGCTTTCTAGAATCAATTAACAGTTTTTCATGTATCATGATAAATAGACTATGTACTTTGGTAAACATGCTATATAATAATCATACTAGTCTTCATAAGTCTTCATAGTCTTCATACTAGTCATCATAAGTACTAAGATACCCATACAAAGACATGATATTAATTAATTATCCAGAAAGTTGGTTGTCATTGAACATACTGCACCACACATTCCATCATACTGGTTACATTCAACATTTCAACCATACATGGTTTCAAAATACTGAATGGTTTTAACATGCTACCAGTACAATAAATCTAAAGCTAAGCCAGAAATTTCGCATATTGATGTCAGTTAAATAAAAAATAAATAATTTTAATAATAATAATTTCATTTAAAATATTAAGTTTACATTAGATTCGTTAGTTAGTCTGCGTCACAACCAGTGTACCCAATGAGGTATACAGTATAGCCTGTCAATCAGTAGTTGTACAAGTATCAATGTAACGAGTATGAAGAGAGTTTCTGGCAGATCAGTGGCTAAGGTGATGGCGAGAAATGTTTGTCATATCAAGTCCCTGGCGGCCGACTACAATGTAAAGAATCGCATCCATTACAGACAATGAGTTCAAAATACAAAATGATCATATAGGCATATAAGAGCTGACATACATTTATGGTGCAACATTTATCGATCATAATATCGATCTATCAACGCATGTAGCAATAAATTTAAAACTTGAAAATAGGAAGAGCTACAATACTGATTTGAACGTGTACGCAATGTGCATAGCCCTACATAAAAGTAATAGATGTACCCCTTTTAGCTTTAACCACAACAATAATTAGTTAACTCATACATCGCATACTTCTGTAAGGTAATAATTGATATGTGAGCGCTATAACAATATAATACAATTGATTAAAATACAACAAAATGTGTATTAATATAAATAATATTACACAGCATAATGCAACATATCAATCCTATAACACAATTCAAATCAGTTCAATACAACATAATACAGCTATTATAATACAATAGAATATAGTGTAATAACACAATAATACAGTACTGATAAGTTCTGCATGACACAATATAGTAACTTAAAACTAACCAAATCATCCGTTAAATAACAATCATACATTTGCATAAAGGTACTACAGTTTGTGTTGATATTGGTTTGACATTTCAAAGAGCAATACAGTCTCCAATTTTGTAAATAGGCGAGCTAAGTCTTAATAAAAATCAGCAGAGGCATGCTGTATTACAAATACTCCAGTATTACTGGTTTATTAAAAAATACCCAATGTAGGTATTCTATTTATGAAACCCAATAATATAAGTAGCTTATAATGTTATGTAGTGCTACCGTTTTAGCCTAAAAATTAAACAAATTGAGTTAAGCTATTGAGTGTATGAAACAGTGAGTGTCTAAAGACACAGCAACAATACCTACGACAGAGAATAGTTTATTGTATAGTTTGTAACCAATATGTAAAATCTGGACTGAGAAGTTTGACTTGAGAGTTTGATTCATTATAATCAACACCTATCACTCATTGATCCAACTGACTACAGTACACAGTGAAGGAAACGTAAGATTTTCAATAAAGCAATGCATTTAATCTTTGATTAATTATTCATAAATATTAAGTAAATGAGTTTGCTATCATCTCACCTTATTTTTTTCCGGGGTTTGAGATTCTTTGCAACTTGAGAAGCTCTTTGTTATTTCGACTCACTAGCAATCTTCCTCAAGCATTCAGTGTGGCATTTACATACGACTAACACTGCGAGCTGCGATCTGACTGTTTGTAGATGGTGCTGTACATCTCATAAAAACTTTGGATTATCGCTTTTTTCTGTTAGTAAAACTTTGTTGACTTCTTAGCATGTAAAACTTGATTATAATGAATTATGTAACCGATAATAGCTAGCTGTGGTAATCAATTTAAATAGAAGATACTAAATTTGCGCTACTACTAACCGACGTATACAGCAGTTTCTAACACGGAACAGCGGAAACAGACTAAGAGCACAAATGTTATCGGTGAAAGCAAATACGCCCCGTATTAAACAAATGCATAGATTTATGTTTACCTAGCTGATTGGCTGATTTGGCTAATTGCGCATGGCGCAAGGGAAATTTCATTTATGTATTTCTACCCATCTTTTAATGGCAAATAATCACTGCTTGACAAGAATGATTCCGGTAGGAATAGTAAAAAGGTTAGGAGATATTTTATTCTATCCATTAAACCTAAGATTTGTTATACCCCATTGTCGTGCCACCTTGGCAAAAAAACGACACAAAAATGCCCTGTGGCCACCAGACTATACCCATATGTAGGCCTATCACACTCAAGGATATTACAGTCATACCTCGACATGATATACCGTGCTTAATACATTCCGAGACTGAGTTCGTATGTCAATTTACTCGTGTCTCAAGGCGATATTTCCTATTAAAAATATCAAACTACAAATTAATCTATAAGTATGCCGTGAAAAAAACAGTTGAACACGATATTAAAAGTAACATGGTGTATTTAATTGTTGCAATTCTGAACGTGCGCCCTAAAATTAACAAATACCTATTCAGTTTTTATGATCTGCAATACAATTTAACATCATTATGTACTCTACTTTATGGAGATTTTACTTTCAAGACAGACACTGTGGATAACTTTTAGCCAACCGCTTGAAAAGTGTTTTTTAAATGGATTCAAGGAGAAATACTGAAGGATCCTGTTGTAAAAAGCGGCCTTTGCATACTTGGCCATATAGTGGCTATATAGTGGCCATCGAGAAACGGCTCGTATCTCAAAGGTTACTCATATCTCAAGGAAGGAACTTGCTAAAAAGTCAGCTCGTATTTTGAGTTTCTTGCATGTTGAAGTACTCATTTGTAGAGGTATGTCTGTAACTAATATAGTAGAGTATAGACATTGTATACACATATATAGTACTGTGTATAGGCCTACAGTGTCACAAATATATACTTTAAATACAAGTAACCAAATACAAGTTGCAAAAACCATTTTTGTTTTCTGCATCAAAAAGAAAAACCTTGATAAAAGAAAACTGGTTCAGCAGGATTCCCTGAAATCAAAAACTAGTCAAACTCCTAGGTGCATAAAGGTCTTGTTTATCTGTTACTCCATATGCATATTTGAAATTGAAATGAAAATGTCATTGCCAGCTGCTTTAACAATCTTCCACCAAATATCCGTTCTCTTAGCAGAGAAAGGCATTTTAAACACTATTTGTCAGACTATTTATTCAATTTTAATGGCTAACTGTTGCTTTTTCCCCTTTTTTTTGTTTTACTATTGTTGTATGGCCTAATTTGAAAAACATTTCTATTTGTGAAATGAAATTATTGCCAATAAAGTACTATATATATATATATGCAGACACGGATTACTATGAGGTGTCACACAATTATTACTCTACTACAGCCCTATGAAAACAGATCTACTGGTCAGAACAACATAGCCTTCTACACTGACTCAACCAGGTGTCCTGCACTATACCTGTACAGAGACTTAGTAAATTACTCATCCTAGGCTATTTATAGAAGGCTGGTGCATGATGTTTGGACTAGTGCCAAATTCAGTAGCCTTATTTAGATAAAAAAGCAACTACTGGTGGAATGATAGCCTGTCTTGACAAGCTGTTGTTGTTGCGGAGTTCTTCCCCTGTCGAGCGAGCAACGCGACAGCTTGTCACAAGACCTACTGCACCTGATGCATCAGCTACACTTCTAGGGAGTTGTTCCTTTCCGTTTTAGCGGCTTGGTTGCGATGTTATGTCGGTCGCTCCATCGGTAATCATAACAAAATTCGCGCAAAAATTTATGTAGAAAAAATAAGATTACAACGTTTAACCAGTGACTAGTCTCTGCGGTAAATTTTAGTAGAACTTGAGAACTTAAGCAACAACAGCGACTAAACATGTCGTTATTTGCTCGCTCAGTCAGTTTTATTTCTATTTTTGTTTCAGTCAGTTTTATTTGTTCTTGTGGATTTCATTTTCAATTTATTTTATTCTTAAATTCTACTAAAGTTTACCGCAGAGACTGGTCGCTGGCTAAACGTTGTAAACTTGTTTTTCTACATGGACTTTTGTGCGAAATTCGTTATGATTACCAATGGAGCGACCAACATAACATCGCACGCAACCAAGCCGCATAGACGGAAGAGAACAACTCATTAAAAGTGCAGCTGGTGCATCAGGTGCAGTACATCTTGTGACAAGCTGTTGTGTTGCTCGCTCGACAGGGGACAAATCCGCAAAAACAACAATTTGTCAAGACAGGCTAGTGAGATGGGGGAGTGTAAAGCCTCCCACTGCTAATATATTTGGCAGATCTTGACTCACCTCCAGTCCATGCCAAGACGATTCATAAAAGTAACAATAGAGATTAAGGTGGATACAACCAGATGTGGAGCAGAGGTAAGACAACCCTATCACTGATCTTAAGTACCTACAAACAATGAACATAAGAAATCACTGCACTGTCTTATCATTGAGCAATACAAAAGAATAATACACAAAACTACATTGTTAAAGTTTTACAAATATGTAAGGAATTCAACAACAGATAGAATAAGGGTAGTTTTGCTTTGCAAAAACTAACTTTAATTGTAATTTGTTGTTAGCAATGAACCGTCTTATTAGACGCATTACATCTACAAAACTTTATTATTTCTATAGATCTATGAAATTTTGATGAATTTCATTGAGCAATAGTACTAATGAGATTATTCATATTTTATCAATAGTAATAATAATAATGCCGCGAATTCTACTAATATTAATAAATCGTCAGAAGTCAGGAGACACTCGCAGTCCTTTTAGAAACAGTCGGAAAAGTGTTTGTTCTCATTCATCGTTCTCAACAACCGATGTAACATTTTATGATTAATTTAATATGAAAATATTTATATAGACCGTGTGGCACAACTGCTATGACGATTTACGCAGGTCCATGTGAATTATTAGGTTTTAACAGATACATATGTATGTCCTGCTAAAGAATTTAAGTTGGTAACGAGAGAGTTAATTATGCACATGCTGATAACTCATGACGATCTCTCATGGTGGATGGGACTGCCGAGCTTACTAGTGAAGCTAAAATACAATGAATATGTTTATGATTGAAAACCTAAAGCTGAAAAACAATAAATAGATTTATGATTGAAACCCTGAAGCTAAAGGGTTTTAGTCTGTGACTGTATCCCTTTAGCTTCAGGATCTAAAGGAATTCAGTCTGTCATTGAATTCTTTAGCTTCAGAATCTAAATTCTCTTTTCAGCCAACTGATCTACGAGAAGACAATCACCACTATTATCAAATGCAGCCCAATTCCGACTGCTAAAACAAAGACATTGACCTGTTCAAATAATCACGTATTAAAATAATTTAATCTCAAGTTCCCACTTGAAAGCTTCTGCTGGAATTTGATTGTCATTTTCTTTTCAAACATTTTATAAGCGCCTCTCTGCTTTTTAATACACCATCTAATTTAGTTCTCTTCCGAGGCGAGTGATATAGAATAAGTTTCCACGGCAACGGTGTTTACAACAAAGCTTGTCAATTACGATGGAAATACTATGGAAAGGAGAGCTGCTATAAACAGACTAGACTCTGTACAATTGCTATATGAAATGAGAACAGTTGTCTTTAATATACGCGCTATTATTATATATATGTATAAAAGTTAGTAATAAAATTATAAATTTATAAAAATTGTGACCATACTGTGATCAGGACACATCAATACCTAATTACACAATAGAAGGTTCTAGACAAGCTGGCATACGTTGGCTTTATAACGGCTCACCTTAAGACTGGTTCCTGGTTTATCGATTGCGAGACTCCGGCGGTAACTTGTGCAGGATAGCGCTTGCGACGTTAGGCTCGGCGGCATCTGTTTACATATAAATCAGCATCGCTAAACATAATCTCGTAATCAAATAAAATGTTCGCTCGCCATTCTGTTGCTATAATGGTGACCTTCACCTGTACCAGTGCATTTCGGGAAGGTTTTCCCTACAGCCTTTTGTACAGCGCTAAACTATTGTGTGACCCTGGCAGCTACTGGCGGTACCCGAAGCATATATAGGTTGCCATTTCACCGCTAATAGCCTGCGGTGCTGTCGCCGGTGCTTTGCGACGTATATGAGAACCAGGCTTAAGTAACTACACAAAAACATTAATCACGGGTCACAGAGCTAACATATTCTAGCAAAATTATGCCATCGTATAATCAGGATCTCAGTCTACAATTTAGCACGAACAAAAAACAAGTAAATTTTTATTTTACTCAGAATTCAAAGAATAAGAGGTTTTATTTTCATTTTAGGATGAATGATATAGTTTTGTGATTTCGGTCAGAAAGAACAATTAATCATTACCTGTGTAATTTACTAAATTACTCATCCTATGCTATTTATAGAAAGCTGGCACAGGATGTTTGGACTAGTGCCAAATTCAGTAGTCTTAAGGCGTGGTCACACGAGCACCGAACCGACGTAGGATCGGTTCGGTTCGGAGGCTGGTTCGGTTCGTGGCACATGTCACACGGCCACTGAAGTAACTTCGCTTCCTAGATACCATACGTATAGAGACAGGACACGGTTTCATTAGTAGTTGTTATGTATTTGAGTTAATATTTCTATTGTAAACAAAAAAACTTTGAAGAACAATTATAAATTATAATTGCACAGCAGATTTATCAGAAGATCGTTCGGCTGCTCAAAATAAATCACTCGATACAAATATTTTGCTAACCCTTCCCATCAACATAATTATATTTTTTTATTAACATATGAATGTTTTTCTATGCTGAGTACATAACAAACAAAAACAGTCTTTATCATAGTACTGTGGTTTTACATTAATAAATCAGTCAACGATAGTTCATCAGGATGAATATGACACATTACTTTTATTCTACATGAAAGAAAATCACAACCATTCCCTTACATTTATGCAAAACTTAAGTGCAACATCTTACATTTATGCAACTCAATCACAAGTCCGGGTGAACCTTGTCGTAAATTGCTTCATGTTGTTTATTTAACGAAATAAAAGTATCGTCCCATTTCTTTTTTAACTTTACTCACACGCACGTAAGAAGAAATGTGACGCGTGCTCGCTAGAATTTTAGAATTTTAACCAGCCAATAAGAGCAAGGGTTCGGCACGAAATTTCGAGCAGTACCGAAATAGTTTGTTTCGGCCAGAAATGTCCTCAGCCGAACTTTTTAGAGCTGAAAACGACGTCGTTTTGCGTCATTTAGTTCGGTTCGGCGCTCGTGTGACCACCCCTTTATTTAGATGAAATGGCTACTACTAGTGAGATGGGGGAGTGTAAAGCCTGGTTCCCATATCGATTGCGAGATTCTGGCGGTAACATTCGCAGCCAAACGCTTGCGACGCTAAGCTCGCCATGCCATTCCTATAATGGTGACCCGTACAGTGCATTTCGGGAAGGTTTTGCCTGCGGTCTTTTGCGAAATTTGAGCAGGGCGAAACAATTGCGATGCCACCGGCAACCACCGGCGGTAGGTTCCCATTGCACCGCTAGTAGCCTGCGGTGCTGACCCCGGTGCTTTGCGACGTATATGAGAACCAGGCTTTAAGTCTCAAGCTGCTAATATATCCATCAGATATTCACTCACCTCCAGTCCATGCCAAAACGATCCATAAAAGTAACAGTAGAGATTAAGGTGAATACAGCCAGATGTGGAGCAGAGGTGAGATATTCCTATCACTGTATTTCATGTACCTACAAACAATGAACATAGGAAATCACTACACTTTCTTATCAATGACCAATACAACAGAATAATTCACAAACCGACATTGTTAAAATTTTACAAATACACATATGCAAGGAATTCAACAACAAACAGAATCAGCTATGCAATTGAGTCTGACACTACAAAACCTGCAGTTCATGGTTTTGTGACTATTGTGTATTTATGGAAATGGCAGAGGCCCTCCCAAATTAACAACTACAAGTTCTACAGGTAAAATGTTATGTATAACAGCAAAGAGAGATGGCTGCAGAATAATATTTTATACAATTTATCTTAAAAAGCCTTTCTGTTAAAACTTACATTCACCAGCAGAATACTACTAGACATGCTAAATTCATCAAATTGAAAAGTGGTAAAGAAATGTTCTACCAGTTTAAAAGGATAGGCTAGCTAGATAGTATTCTAATAACATCTTGCATATCACAAAGAGAAGTCTTGTGAGTTGAGTATCAAAGGAAAATGGAAATAATTCGCTGACTTTGAATTCACTGCAGCTGACTCTAGTGATAAACACTTGTGTGTATGTACTTGGAGTGCTTAATATTTACTTCTGCTGCTTTGTCATGACTGGCTAGGAGAGTCCATGTTAATATTTAAACTTCCAAAGGAACAAAAAAGTACTTTGAATTTTAACCCTTTGAACCTTAACGGCCAGCATTCCAGCATTCCGTAGGGTATGTCAGAAACCTAACAACTGGAATACCGACATTCGCACGATACTGTTTACATATGCTGTTTATAAGTGACAGTGTAGTGACCCCAATTTATTGCCTCTATCCTGGGTCATCATGATTCACCTTTTATAAATGAAGCCAGTTCCTGTTGCACTGACCACAGTAGTTTAGCAGCATATCTATTATATTGCCTTATTATAGCGTAGTGCAATTAACCAGTAAACAAGGATTAACACTTTGTGAAACTTGGCAGCAATGATTCATTATGTGTATTTATCCTTAAATAATACCTTTTTTATAGATCTGAGGTGTAAACCAGAGATTCATACTTCTTGTAATAACATTTCAACATAAAAACATGTTTTTGTTAGTTTTGTATAAAATCAAGCGTAGGAATCAGCAAATTCATTTATTGTCCAGTAACTCCGTCAGACACCTTACCGAATCATGTAGTCAATTTTGACTACACTATAGACTATTTGCGTACATTTTGACTTCAATTATTTACTCACACGCAATACGTCATCTTATTACAATATATAATCTTCTGCAATCATATCAGGATTACTGACTCAATTGGGAATAGGCCAAAGAGGTATGTTTTTTTTTATAGTATATTATATCATTCATGTCTCATTTCATTGTTTGCCTGATAGATTTTTACGGATTTATGAATGCATTTTATGTTTTAATTGTATTGCGGCTTATCATCATTTTAATCAATTCTATATAGAACATTAATAGTTTTTCTTGCTAAATACTTTTATGTTTATTATGTTATTAATCTCCATGTATTTGTTTACAGTTTTCACGGTTCAATGGTTTATGGTTTATGATTCAATAAACTATTATTAACCAAACAATCAGTTGGACTCCATCCTTAACTCCCTATGAGCCAGTACAGTGAAAACTCTGGACTAAGAAGCGAACTCTGTCCAAAAGTGTAAGAAGTGAAATCTACTTACCTATGAAACAACCTTCAACCTAACCTACCAGACAAGAGAAAGACCATACCAAAAGAGACAATTCAACCCTAACTAAAGATCCCAAATCAAAGGACACTCAGACACTTGAAAAGCTGTAAAGACCAGGAGAGTCACGCAGGAATTCATGTCAAGATAAGTGAAAGCCTAGATAGGACAAATAGTTAGCAGCGTTGCATTGTATATAGAGTACACAATAGAGTAATAGTGTAAAAAGGTATTTTTAAATTTTGCATCTTTTAAGTAAGGTAGAGGTTACATAGATAGGTAGGTTTATCACCTTTGTAAGTGGTTGAAGCAACAGCAATTGACTTCATTTGAATGGTTACGGAATGCTTGTTTGACCAATTAGAATTTCAAGCTTTCACAGATTTTACTAGGGAAATAGCGCATAGGGGCTAATTGACTTAGCAGACTTTGCACGCACCTTTAGGCAGCATTCCCACATTGTTACTCAGTGACCACAATATTTGTTTACAATGAGTGAGTCGAACTCAACATTAGTCAGCATTTCCAAAGGTAGTCAGGAAGAGCAAAGCACTTGCGCAACCCAGTCAGACATCATAGAACAAACAAATACTCAAAGACATTCTTCCAGAATTGAAACTAAAAAATTGTCAGATAGTTTGAAAAGTGACATTGAAATCCAAAGTGAGGTTCATGTTGCACTCTTGAAAGAGCTGAATAATGCCTTAGAGTTTAGCAGATTATCTGAAATCAAACTGACTCTAGAAAAAAGTGCTGAACATATAAACGAGGAATTTGCTAACATTAGGAAGATCTCTGAAAAGCATGATTCTCAACTAGTAAAAGACATAGATAGACTTGCTAGAGATAGAAGTCTAATTTTACAAAGTGTCGATCAATTGCTATCTGAACAAGTTGTAAAGACAAAGGAGCCATCAGCTCAAACACATATAGAAAGCACCGAACAATCACATGCACTAATAAGCAGCGATAGTGTTAGACAATCACAAGTTGAAGCAGTGCATGTTGACATGGTGAATTCACATAGTGGCAAGCCACTAAAAAGCAGTGCTTTAGACACATCACAGCACAACTCACATCATACTGCTCGCAGTTCTAAGTCTCAAAAAGGGGCCACGGCTCAAAGCTTCCGATCTAGTAGCTATCGATCAGGCTCAGTAAAATCTCGATCAAGTTCTAGCAAATCGCGCAGTAGCATATCCATATTACGTATGAAAATGGCTGAAATAGCTGAACAAGAAGTAGAACTCCAAGCTAAACTTGAAAATGAAAAATTGGAACACGAGTTGCAACAAAAAAGAACAGAAATAGAACAGGCAAAAATTCAAGCAAAAATTACTGCAGAAAAACGAAAAAAGGATATAATCCTTCAAGCCATTAATGAAGAGCAAGAGGAGACAAATTTGAGCCCAGTGTTGCTCAGACCTCCTACAAAACCTCCACTTAGTGTAAAATCACAAGTCACTTCTAATCCTGGTTTGCAAAGCTTAGTACTAAGCCAAAATGAAAACAGTCATGAAATAATATCCCCACAATTGACAAATGCCATAGTAAATTCTATCACATCTGCTATGAACTTATCTCGCTTGCCACCTCCAGAACCTTTTGTGTTTTACGGAAATCCTCTAGAGTATGCGGATTGGAAAATAGCCTTTGATACATTGATAGATCAAAGAAATGGTACAACAGTTGAAAAACTGCACTACTTGAAAAGGTATGTCAGCGGTGCAGCAAAGGAAGCTGTTGATGGCTACTTCCTACTGCAATCGCCAGAAGCCTACAATAAGGCAAAACAAACACTTCAAGACAGATTTGGAGATTCTTTGCTTATAGCAGATAGGTTTAGAGACAAAATAGATCAATGGCCTAAAATAACTTCCAAAGATGGTGTTGGACTTAGAAAGTTTTCTGACTTTCTAAACCAATGTCAAGCAGCTCTAGCTAGTGTGCCTGAACTTTCAATATTGAATGATAGTAGAGAAAACAGGAAAATGGCGGCAAAGCTACCTGACTGGCTGCACAACCAGTGGGTACGCACAGCCACTAAGGCCAGACAAAAGGACAAAGGCAAATATCCATCATTTGCTGATTTTTGTTCATTCATTGCTGAAGAAGCAGAAATAGCTTGCAATGCTATGCTGGCAAAAAACCCAGCAGATGCAAATGACAAAACCTTTGCAAAACGAGATAGAAAGATCACTCTTAAGACCAACACAATAGAAACTACACTGTCAGATAACAATAAGTCTGTAGTTATAAATGCAGCACAGCAAAAAACTTTCCTCTGTAAGTTTTGCAGTGAACCAAGACGACATCTCACCACTGAGTGTCATGATCTAGCTAAACAGCCACACGAAAAGAAACAAGAATTTGTCAAAATGAACTCTCTATGTTTTTCATGTCTAGAAAAAACTAGCGCAACTCATAGATCAAAAACTTGTACAAACAAAGCAACATGCTCAAAATGTACCAAAGCACATCCAACATCATTGCACATAGAATATCCGACTAGCTATAGTCCCGACATGCCTTCTGGTTCAAAGTCCAATCAGGCTTTTAAAGATAAAAAGCACAATGATAGCCAAGTGTCTAAGGCCGACCCAAAGCATGAAGAAAATGAAGAGAAGCATGTCTCTCACAATTTAGAAACTCCATCTGTAGTCAAAGCCGCATCGATGACAATACCTGTGTGGGTGTCTAGCGCAAATGAACCAAACAAAGAAATGTTGGTCTATGCCTTGCTTGATAGCCAATCTAGTTCCTCCTTTGTCACCACAAGTGTAGCCAATGCAACAAATGCATCCAAAACTGAAACTATGCTAAACCTAGCAACAATGACATCTTCAAGTTCAACTATCAAATGTCAAAAAGTTACTGGACTTAGAGTAAGAGGTCAAGACTCAAAACGAATAATCAAACTTCCTCCAGCTTATGCAAAAGATGAAATACCTGCAATTAAAGAGCATATTCCAACCAGGAAATCTGTCAATGCTTGGCCACATCTGCGACGAGTAGTAGCAGAAATGGGTGCAGATCATGATGTTAATACACCAGTAGGTCTACTTATTGGTTATGATTGCCCTCTAGCATTTAGGTCAAGTGAAAATGTCATAGGTAATGACAGAGAACCATTTGCTATGAAAACAGAACTGGGCTGGGTAGTTATGGGAAACCTTAACTCTAGGAATCAAATGAATGACAGAAGCATATGTCATAAGGTAGTATCCAAGGAGATAATGTCTCCTCACAATGAAACCAGAAACATGGTGAACTTCTTGGTCAAGAAGGACACTTATAGCAACATAGAAACTGATACAAAAACAGAAATTCTTCAGGTCATGAGCACAGACTTCACTGACACCAAGGTCACAGAAACTGGTTTGTCAGTCGAAGATCAGCAATTTATCCAAATCATGAAAGAAAATACACATAGGGATTCTCAAGGTTACGTAGCAATGCCTCTACCACTAAAGAGCACACCAAGCTCACCAAACACATTACCATCAGCAAAGCATCGCCTGAACTTGCTGCTCGAAAAATTAGCCAAGGAAGCTCGAAAGGAAGTCAAAAGATATGGACTTGTATCCACATGCATGAGTTCAAGAGCAGTTCATTTACAGCTCTTAAATGACATGTCCACTGATTCTTTCATTAACGCTTTACGGTCCTTTATAGCCATAAGAGGATCTGTAAGACAAATCAGGTGCGACCAGGGTACGAATTTTGTAGGCGCCATGTCGGAATTAACAAAGGAGTTGCAGAAGCAACTACCAAACCAGTCTATGAATACTGAGTTCGTATTCAACCCTCCACATACATTTCACACGGGTGGAGTTTGGGAGAGGCAAATTCATACAGTAAGAAGTTTTTTGAAGGGTTTGTTCTGTAGGCATGGTGGGAGGTTTGATAGTGCAACTTTGCGCACTATTCCTTTTGAAGTAATGGCAATAGTCAATTCTCAACCTCTTGGTCTCATCACGGATGAACAGGTCCCTCATACCCCAAATTTACTTTTGACCATAAAATCCGATGTAGTGTTACCTCCACCTGGTCAATTCCCTGAACCTGATGTTTACTTCCGAAAACACTGGAAACAATTTCAGTACATTGCCAATGAGTTTTGGAAGCAGTGGCGTACTGACTATTTAAGCACACTGCAACAAAGGCAAAAATGGAATAAACCAACAAAAAATATTAAAGTAGGAGACATTGTAGTGGTAAATGACAGTGATGCTGTTAGAAACGACTGGAAACTAGCCAAAGTTGTACAGTGTAACAAGTCTAGAGATGGTCTAGTTAGATCTGCTAGGTTGCTGATTGCTAATCCTGACTACCGTAAAGGCACCAACAAACCAACAAACGGCAACACCTAGATAGACCAGTAACAAAGACTGTGGTTCTGGTTGAGAACAAACTGTAAATACGAATTAGTGAAAAATATAGTAAAATTATTAAATTTTAGGTGGGAGTGTAGTGACCCCAATTTATTGCCTCTATCCTGGGTCATCATGATTCACCTTTTATAAATGAAGCCAGTTCCTGTTGCACTGACCACAGTAGTTTAGCAGCATATCTATTATATTGCCTTATTATAGCGTAGTGCAATTAACCAGTAAACAAGGATTAACACTTTGTGAAACTTGGCAGCAATGATTCATTATGTGTATTTATCCTTAAATAATACCTTTTTTATAGATCTGAGGTGTAAACCAGAGATTCATACTTCTTGTAATAACATTTCAACATAAAAACATGTTTTTGTTAGTTTTGTATAAAATCAAGCGTAGGAATCAGCAAATTCATTTATTGTCCAGTAACTCCGTCAGACACCTTACCGAATCATGTAGTCAATTTTGACTACACTATAGACTATTTGCGTACATTTTGACTTCAATTATTTACTCACACGCAATACGTCATCTTATTACAATATATAATCTTCTGCAATCATATCAGGATTACTGACTCAATTGGGAATAGGCCAAAGAGGTATGTTTTTTTTTATAGTATATTATATCATTCATGTCTCATTTCATTGTTTGCCTGATAGATTTTTACGGATTTATGAATGCATTTTATGTTTTAATTGTATTGCGGCTTATCATCATTTTAATCAATTCTATATAGAACATTAATAGTTTTTCTTGCTAAATACTTTTATGTTTATTATGTTATTAATCTCCATGTATTTGTTTACAGTTTTCACGGTTCAATGGTTTATGGTTTATGATTCAATAAACTATTATTAACCAAACAATCAGTTGGACTCCATCCTTAACTCCCTATGAGCCAGTACAGACAGAATAAACCAATCAAATTAATTGTTGAACAGGCATTAGATCAAAAGTAAATATTTTTACGAGTTTTTTAAATCATACAGATTTTTTAGTTTTAGTCAGAATACTGGTGAAACACTGTTTTTTTGCTGTTTGATGACATTTGCTGCGGGTTGTCCGCCTTTCTTGCTTGTGTTTCACCAAATATCATTGTGTTATGAGCATATTTAGATAGATTTAATACAAGTATAAAAATCTCAGATCGTTGAACCATTTGCCCATGGTTACTGACGCATTGACAAGAACGGCCAGGGTTCAAAAGGTTAAGCTGCTGCAAATCCATATTAGTACCTATAAAATCTACCATTCATAATCTTGAACCAGGAGTGTGTTGATGAACAACGGTAATAATAACAGTATGTAACTCAACTAATACTACGATTACTGCTCAGAGCTACAAATGAAGAAGTTGTGCGCTCATGACTCATGACTCGTAAAATTATGAGTAAAACAGTTTGACCAATTTTAGTGATATAGTAGACAGGCAAACAAACTCTTTGAAAAATTGACTATTTTTTGGTTTTGTAAAGACTAAAAAGTGATATTATTGTTATTGTTTGGAATTTCCAACCATGTTATATCGAATATTATATTTGCTATAGAATGTTTTTCCATTGTGCGAATGATACGGATTTGAAAATGTGTGCACGTTGAGCAACCATGCAATAAGTGTTGAATGGAAATCGCATGTAGAAGATTTACACAGGTAAGTTGTTAAAAACAATGAGGAATTCTATAACAGAGGTCATAGTGGAACACTTCTGTCTCACTTGGCAGCACGCTTTTGGAATAGGAACAACTCAAGTATGAAAACTGTTTAAAATGGAATAGCTTGCCTTGCATTTTCTCGCACACCATTTTCATGCGTTGTCTCCATATTTTGTAACATGAACCAATAGAAATTAATTTGAGTAGTAAAATTTGGTTGACTGGCTGGTTTCGGTCATTTCAATCTTTTGAATGATACAAACTCACTGATCAACTGAGTCATGGAAATTTAGTGATATAAATGGACATCCACAAGTTTTCTATTTAAAATGTATGCTGTGATCAACAGAAGGTTCTGTTACCAGCTGAGACATTGTGTATGACATGGCGTCTTCTCAAGCCAGCAAACACTACTACAACAGTATCTATTCCTATTGGCTGCTGGCCAACTAGGTCAATTGGCATGCAGCCAAGAGACTCATCAGCTTCTTTATAGAGAGCTGTTTACTGTTTGAGTAGAATATAAAATGGCAGAATGATTAGCGATCAAATATTAATGCTCAGCATCATCATTTAGTTTTTTTAAAACGTTTACAAGTTTAATAAACCTTAGCAGTAAATCTACAATAACAGAAATAAAAACCGTGCGAGATAGATAAATCACTACTTTCTACTGACCCCTTTCTTTGATCAACATCTTCAACCCCTGCAGACGAAATGCGAGTGACTAAACCAGCAGTTCAGTTGGCATGACTAGTGAACATCTAGATACTAATTTTATATATTATTATTTAATGTTTTGTTATTATTATATATTATTTAACAACTTTATATAGCACAAACAGCGAGCATGGAACTGTCTATGATTTCTTTAATTTTCAATAAATTCCAGCAGTCTTATGGATTTACAACACAAATTTCTGTACAGTGAATGAACCCTTGCCATATAAATTTAATTTGTTTCAGTGCTGGTATTGCAAGGCAAACATGTTGTATAGCAGGATATAGAAAGCCATCGTGATTATCTAATACAAACAGCCCCTTGTGAGAATCATCAGCATTTTAAACAACAAAACAATACAAACAACAAATAAATTAAAAGCTAAGTGAATACACAAAAGTACATACAATACTGATGTCGAGACTAAGTGAGCTAGTACCAAGTATGCTACAATATATTATACTTCTACATAGGAGCTTAATGCATTCTAAGACTGACCTCGTGTGACAATTTACTAATTTCTCAAGGCACCATTTCTTATATAAAACAACTAATTACAAATTGATTTGTTACTACACTATGAAAACACCCCACATTAAACAAAAATTACGGTGAAAAAACGTTATTTTGTTGTTATAATTTATTGCCCATGCTAATAAAGTAACAAATACTTTGTTGCTAAAACATGAAATGAAATGTAACCATTCAATATGCGCTACTACAAGACTTTTCTCTTGAGACAGACGTAGTGGCCAGAGGAGGTCTAATAGAGACTTGACAGCGATGCGTTCGGTACACTAAATTTGAAAATTTGAAATTTATCTGAATTAATTTAGCTCACTGAACACACTTTAAGCTGAGTTTCGATTCTTTACTAAACTTACATTAACTCGCTTGTCTAAATTTTCTATTGTCTCCGGTTTTGCGCCAGTTCTGATAGATATAAAGGTGAGGCGTCTGCCTAGCCAGTGGGCTGCAAGCTGGCTATTAAGGGGCTAGTAGGCTGCTCATTACTCCATAGTGATGAGTCATAAAAACCAACAGCAGGACAATACCTACTGTAGGGAGTTCTTACTTTCGAGGCAGACATATAACTTAAATGTTGAATTTAACTTGAAAAACTTAACTTACTAGAGACATACTTGATGCTAAGTTTCATTATGTATTTTAGTTATCTTACTAAAGTTCAACACTGCCAACAAAAAATTTTTATCACCGATGTGTTTCCGGCCTCACTTTCACAGTAAATTTTATGTGATCTTAATAAAACCTTTTTCCACCTGATTTGGCAAGAAAGCCTGAACGATGCTGTTTTCGAAATGAGCCTCTCAAAAATCTGTTTGAATTAATTTGGTTAGAATAGCGAATTTAGAACAGTGAAAGTTAAAACCTAAGCTGTGATCAACACCAGCTGAGACATTGTGTCTGACATAACGTCTTATCAAGCCAGCTACTGTTGCTACAACAGTATCTCTTCCTATTGGCTACTAACTAACTATGTCAATTGGCATGGAGCCAAGAGACTCATTAGTCCTCGGTAGGAGCTGTTTACTGTTTGATAATTTTATAGGTTGGAGTATAAAATGCTATAAATGATATCGAACAGTTAATAGTGATAAAGTTGTAACTCTTTGGCCACAAAATTAATTTATTTAATGGATGTAATCACATATTCCGTAAAACCCAATAATCATGCAGTTCTTGGCAGTACTGAAACGCTTTGCCAAGTAGTGGGGAAAGAGTTAACTCCAGTTTAATGCTGTGCGTCATACCCAGGCTCATTCTAAACATCTCAAACAACCCTATTTATTGTATTGAATGAAAAAAGTTAAATTTTGAAAGTTGGTTGTCATTCGGTAATAGCAAAATTTGACTCGTATTCAAAATATAACTATTTCAGAACAATCTAGAATACAAGAGTCGGCATACAAATGAGTAACACAAATAATGTAAACTTTGTTTCAAAAGCATCTATCGACTTACGAGATCCGCTAAATGAATTGTCTTGTTTAAATAAACAAGACAATTATTATCATTCTGGTTGAGCTTGTGTAGAAGCAAAAGTGTGGTTGACTATTAATAACAGAAGCTAAAGGCGTGAGCAACGCATGAGTGACACAGACATGTTCCACAATCGGATTGCATTGGCACATAACAACATTTCTAGCGAAACCAGGAGAAGAGAATATCTGACCGTTTCATTCAAAATAAAAACCATATTTTAGTTACCATTGTGTATTCTAATATATACCGATGAGAACTTTTTTAGATGCCGATAGCTGTAAATCGCGTTGCTCGGAGTTACTAGCAGACCTGCCAACCCAAGAGGCAACGCGTGAGAATTGGTTTTGGGGCAATTGATGTATCAATGATAGTATATATAAAATTGTGGAAATTGGGGCAATAATCTCACGCATTTTCATTTTCTCTTTGGGGTGATTGCGCGAGTTTCACGCCCAATGCGTGAGAGTTGGCAGGCATGGTTACTAGTTACCTAGTGCACATAGCAATCCTCCAGACATCCTTGCATGTTATTTTTAAACAATATGGATACTTTTTAGTAATGTGTGAAGCTCTTAGATCACCACTAGTCCTTGTGTATACTGCTTATTAGCAACCCAATTCAAGCACTAAATACAACAAAATAAAAATGCTACTTTGTTGAATCTTACCTTTACACGCAGCTGTTACTCTAAGCCGATAAATTTCTACATCAGTAACTATGCGCGCTCACCGAACAGCAATAGCTGGCTATCGCCTTAAAATCATGGAGAAAGCCTCAGCCAATCACAGCTTACAAAAGCCAGTCGCGCTCTCCTCAATGTATAGGAGGCGGAGATAATTCATCCCTGGTATGTGAACCGACGCACTGAATAGATTTGAAGGTCGCATTTACCCAGCGCCACGTCTCATACACGGCACTGAGCCCTGCTGTGTCCTGATTGGTTCGAAACGTGTGATTACAGTTAGGCACAGAACTTTCGCAAGAGCTGGCTAGGGACCCGGGAGGGAGAGTCAGTGATGCTTTGACCCAACTACAACCTGCAAAGTGGCTGACCCACTGACTTGTTGATGCTGCCAATCTTGAAATATCCTTTTGCTTAGTAACTAATATTTCAGGGGTACAAAAATGAATGCAGAATACTTTTACCTACCGTCACAAAAACGCGAATGGTTCTTGTTAAGCTACTGCCACTGTATCACATTTGTCTAACTGTGAGCCCATGTGAGCAGGGATAGTAGCTACTAAATTCTAACATTTCTGTGTTCTGTATTTTTTTTATAAATAGTCATATTATTATGAAAGTTTTGAGCATATTAATCGTGATCAACTTTCATCAATTTTAATCTTGAAACATTTTGGTAATCACATCATCTTATACATCAACAACAGTTGCACATGATAGAAAAATACTGTTTTATTCTGATGAACCCTAAAATAATTGTTTAAGTTCATCTTAATTGCCAATGTAGTCATGGCCAAGTTTACATCTTACAAACTCATTGTTGAGTGCAGACGACTCCAAATGAGCAATTTTAAAGATTTTCAGTCGCACAATTTAGACTAAATTTAGACAATTAGTAATGCAGTTCAATAATAATTAAATGGAACCAATCATTGTTTTTTCTTTTATTTAACCTATTTCCAACAATTTGACAATACCTAATATAAATATTTGTAGAGTGTTATGCCCGTATTATTATTAGTAACATATTCAAAATATTAGGTTAAGAGCATTGTACAATTAATAAAAAGGTAAGACTCTCTGAAGTAATTCGAGTTCCTCATGTGGCCCTTGATAAAAATTAATCGCCATAGACCATCAAGACTTAATTAATCAGATATCTGAAGATTGTAAACAAACTTCAAATGTTCGGTTGTGTTTCCATAGCAACAACAAAAGATTAATGTATATTGAAACATACTTTTATATCGTTCTTATAAAAAATTTTGGTTTCATCAGGATTGGAACTCGGGACCTTTAGCACCCACAGGAAGAATAATACCCTTAAACTGCCTAGCTGCCAACTCCTTCAAGGAAAACTCATTTCTCGGCAATGCCTCCCAAGTAACAGCAGAGCATATATGAAAACACATTTTTAAATCATTCTTAACAAATTTGTTGCGTTGACCCGGATTTGAACTCGAAACTTCTCGCATTCAAAACAAAAATCCTACTCTACACTATCAAGCTACAAATAACACAAACAAACAGTTTTCTTTAAAATCTCACCCAAGCAACAACAAAGCATTGCACACGCTTCCAGATAATTCTTTAAAAAATATTTGCCCAAAAAAGGATTTGAACCTGGGACCTGTCGCACCAAAAGGCGAGAACAGTACCACTACACAATCAAACCATGAATAATGTATACTGAATCTGACTTCTTGGTACAGTCAAAACATTAATAAACAATTCAAATCATGATATCTCAGGATTGGACGCTTTGTCACCATATCTTATGGTAGTCTGTCATGTCAAGAAATTTCATGAAATTATGGTTGGTCACAATTTCTTATTAAAATATGTCAGATCATGATATTTCATGACTATATGCTCCGCTGTCAAATCTTATGGCAATCTGACGTGGTAAGATACGGGCCGAGGCTTATATATATTCTATATATTTTTTTAATATATTTTTTTGGAATGACCAAATTTCAAAAGGCTGCAGACTGATTTTGTACCATGATTTTAATATAGCGTTCACGGTTTAAACATCGCTAAGTTTCAACCTGTAAAAAATGCTATTAGCACTTAGACATTGCTATTAAGCAAATAAAAAAATTATTAATTATGTAACTGAATAACTTCAGTCAAACTCGGTTACCTCGACCTTCAAGAAAGTGTTCAATTTATCAGAATGTATTATTATTTGTATCATGTTATAAGAACACTGTCACAAGTGCATGTGTTTATCAGATCATACCGGTATCCAAACGATATATAAATCAAAAGCATAAATTACTTGTTGCAAGTTAAGGGGCCTCTAATTTTTTAACAATTTTTATCAGAGAGAACAAATGTTTTCCTATTACTTGAGATTTGTTTGTTTGTTTTAGGCAATGTGACTGCCAGGCCATATGCAGATTAAAATAGGCAAATCTTAGTTTTTTCAATTTTGAAAAATTTTAAAAGTTTTAAAATTTGAAAATTTAAAAAATTTTAAAACCCTAAAATTGCTTAGAATCCTACTAAATCACAAGAATTATCTTTGTTAAAAGAAAAAAGTGTAACAATAGATGGAAACAAACTTTTACATTAAAATTTGGATTCCGATTGTGTTTTTCACACACTCTAAGAAAAAATACTTTAGATAAATTTTGACTGGATTAACAATGGTACATGACGAATAAAAAGGTTCAGCCATATAAAACATTAAAACCAATTTTTATAAAATTTTATGTTACAACATTTTAAGGCAGTATTTTGCAGTGAGCTTTTATGCCACCAGAACTTACTGACATCTGACAAAAGGTTGGTATTATGAGAAAACAAAAAGAAAACAAACAGTGCTTGTTGGCAAGTGTAAAAGGAACATGTGCTGATGTATCGTTAAAATCAATAGCCTGATATCATAATAAACAATTAACACTTGACGGCCACTATAATTAGGCGCATAAAAGGGAATTGAGTTTGGTAGAATGAAGGTTTTTATCGCAATGGTACAAAGATTCCCAAAAACCAATCGAGCAACTACTCTGCAAGTTGCATACTAACGACAGCGTTATGAAAAGATAACTCAAATTTTAAGAACAAAATTTTATGGTGTACCGTACAAAATTAAGGAATATATAGCTTTAAAAGTTTTATCATGCGTAAACGTGACAAAATACAAAATCCTTTCAAGACAGCCAGTGTGAGGTGACAAATAACGTACGAACCCATTGAGTTATTTTTCAAGGAAAGTATCATTTTTTGTATGAAAAATTTGGAAATTATGCAATAGGAACCTAAATGCCTCACAGGCACTGAATAGTGTACGACTTACATACACAATGTGAAATCTCCTTAAATGTAGTGACGGCATGTTTTAACGTACCTACAAGTCTTTGGGTGCCAACAACAAGGCATCTCTTAGACAAGCAAAAATGATACAATTCAATGATACAATTCAGCATCAGCTGCAGCAGCCAAACCAGTAGATTTTTCGAAAAATGAACTCCATCGTACTTCATTGTGTTGCAGCTATCTTGTAAGCATTACCACAGCCTGTGAATAATAACGCTGATGCCGTGAAATCTATACTTACATCCATTTCATCAGACAAACTTTCTAACATACAATGACTGCGGTACATACAATGACTCCATAGTAGAAAGAATTTGTAATATTCAATTTAGAAAGTTTCAAATATTTGAGAATTTTTGACAGAAAATGATGACACTAGTAAAAATGAAAATTAAATGTAAAAAGATATATTTAATTCAAGTATACATATTTAAACTTGAACTAACTTATTGTGGAAGTTTAAGGCTGAGAAAGTTGCAAGAATAATTATATACAAAATAAACAGATTGCAAAGTAATGCTAGGTATTCGCCTCTACTCAGTTGAAGCAATGGCTTCATAGAAAATCAACAAATAATTTTTGTGAACCAATTTCTGTACCCAAAACAAGAATCCTACCATAGACCATTAAGCTTCACCTAAATCAATTTAATTAAACAAAATTTGACTTTTTTTAAGTGTTCCCAAACAACAAAAAAACATAAATCAAAATGAACTTACAGATAAATCCTCAAAATATTTTTTGGCTTCACCGGGATTTGAACTCAGGGCCTCTCCCATCCAAAACCAAATCATGCCCTAAACCAGTAAGACTCAAATAATGTAAATGAAATTTGACTTTTTGGTTATGTCTCCCAAACAACAACAAAGCATATACTGAAACAAATTGTGGAAAATTTCTCAAAAGCTTTTATGGCTTCACCGTGATTTGAACCCAAGACCTCTCGCACCGAAAACAGAAATTTTGCCTAAAGCCTTCAAGATACGAATTAGACAAACAAAATCTGCCTTCTAAGTAGAACTATTGTAGAATAAAGCGCCTGATAATCATTTGTTTAAATCTTTGCATATTTGTTAACTTGGAGTTATATCCTACATGCCACTTTTAGCGATATGCGCTAGAAACCGTTATTGTTTAATAGCTCATCACCTACAGATATATCTAAAATCATTTTCAATCCAATTACACTGTGTTTAGACATACCTGCAAGTTATTGGGTGCAAACATCAATAAGCTCCCGCACACGTAATCATGGAAGCTTTCAAGCTTCTGCATCTGGAACCACCAATTTGTAAAAAATCTGTGCGGTCGCATGTCATTGTGTTGCAGCTTTCCGAACATTACAGTTACTTTCAAACAAAAGATTGGATACAGTTAAACCTTTACTTATGCTCATTTCAGCAAACAAACAAGCAAAGCTTTTAACATACAACGACAAACTACAGCGGGTACGTGACTCTATATTGGCATTGTATTGCAATATTCAACATTCAAAGTTTTCAAAGATTTTAGATTTTAGACAGAAAATAATGAGACAGGCAAAAATCTAAAATAAAATGTAAAAAATTACATAAAAGCCAAGTTTAAAATAGCCCTAGTGTAAGGTAGTCTAAGTTCCAAAAACAATTATATACCAAACTAGTTTGCAAGGTATTGTTAGCTACTCATCTATACTCAGTTCCAGTAATAAAACAATGCTTCACAGACATTCCAAAACTCATCTTTGCTAGAATTACATCTATTAAAACTACCTGGATATAAATTAAGAGATAACCAGTTGATTAATTCAATGTAATGCCATAGTAATCATGGCCAAGTTTAAATTTACTCATTTGCTTGTGAGAGAACACGACTCTGAAGTGAGTAAATATGGAAATATTTAGTAGTATAATTTGTACCAAATTTGAACCATAAATATAATAATTCAATAATAAATCAATCATACAATTCAATATTTATTTCTTATTTAACCAATACAACCCGATTGTGCTTTTCCTAATATAAATATGTAAAGAAGGCTACATACACCCTTGTTATTTGCGATAGCAGACCCAAAATATTTAATTTAGATTAATGTGCAATTAAAATAGTTAATGGGCTTCCAGAAAGCCAAACAGCGAACAACTGCAAGTTGTCAATTATATAAAGACTGGTTTACGTATGAGACTGACCACTCCTTATAATAGTTTTCTGGAATAGAAATATTAGTCACTATATACGTGGGTTATGACTAAAAATGTGATTGAATCACTTACCCTGCATGTCATTATAGCTGCCTAGCATGATAAGTTCGGCAAGTTCGGTAAGTTCGGCATGCAAGTGGACATTTGGGAACTATGTTGAAGCAGAAAAGTACATCATAGGATAACTGTCTAAATTCATTGTTGTCTTGGGCAGCTATTTTTACCTGTGAGTTTCAAAAGATATAGATGAGTATGAGGTCACCTAAGATGAGCAACGCCTGAGAGTATGTTTATTGTATCATTAGCCTGCAGGAGCCATAAAGAATGATTGAATGAAATAGCGAAGAAAGTCAAGCATTAGCAACTTAAGCAAATAGTCTGCATAAAGAGTTGACGATTTACCCTGCTCAATTTCCATTGGAGCACAGGCTCTTCAATAAATGTAGTAGCACTTGTTTATTTTAAAATTGGTAAACCAGTAACCTGTCTGTAGCCCTTATTGTCATGAATCATTATTATGCAGAGTGAGCGGCGAGTGTGATCACCCTGAGCATAATAGGAGACAACTCATAATAGATCAACGTTTTGCTGCTATACAGTCAAGCAATGTCGGCTAAAGTTATTTTCGCTGCAAAAATAAGCAACTTTTATTTCTTATTTGTAATTGAATAGAATAGAGTTTTTTGATATTAAAAAACTAATTTTATGATTTTAGTGGTTGATATAGTTTTGAATGGCTCCAAGAGTAACAAAGCATTAAAGGATTGCAGTAGCAAGTAGAGAGGGATGGACGCACTGTTTAGTTCAGTTCTCATAGTCTACTGAGTGTCTGATAAGAGATACTTAAGGTTGACTTTAAAGGACTTAAAGGAATGGCTTCAACAGAAAGACTAACGGTATATAATTAATATTATGACTGCTATAATTGAGTTCCAGTACACAGTGAGAACATGTATTAGTTAATGAAACAGTTTAAAATTTTACCTCAAAAAAACAGAAGAATGAGATCCGAAAGCAGGTAGGATCAAAAGAAACAAGCTAAACCTAACCTAGCATTGCAATTTTTGAGATATCCGTTTGAGATAGTTGCTTGCGAATCGCGCTTAAAAGTATGCAAAACCGGGAAATTTCGTGACAAAGCCTTTTGTTCCCTGACTAGTTTTGATTTGAATCATAAATTAAACATGTGGAAATTCTTTTTATTAGTACAAAACTGTGCAACTAAACAAAAATAATTATATCGAAATTACTACTTGCTTGACATTTTAGAGACCCGAGTCCTTATAAAACAAGACTGACTTGACTAGGGTTTGAACCCAGGACCTTTAGCACCAAACCAATAATAATACTAAAGACTATCAAGCCATAAATAATTCAACTACATGTAATTAATTTATACATACACATTACTCTACCCACTCTACTGGTTGGCACTACCAGGCCTGTCAACTCTCAATCATTGAAAGTGAGACTCACACAATCACACCAAAGAAAAAATGGAAATGAGTGAGAAATTAATGAGACTTTTGCTCCAATTTCTACAATTTTATATATACTATCATTGATACATCAATTGCCCCAAAAGTGAGAACTTTTGGGGCAATTGATGTATTTCTTTACATCTTTTTCTTGACATAAATAATGTAAAGAAAATCTGATAAGGCAACAACAAGGCATTTTTAAAGCACACTTTCATGTCAACCTGGACAATTTTATTGTGATTCATCAGAATCTAACCCGACACCCAAAGTGAGAAACCAATCTCTTGGAAATCGGGAGCCGACCAAAAACAAAATATGAATTTTTTAGTAATTCAAGTGCTGAAGGCTCAATTCGGAGCGACAAAAATCTCAGAAGAATTTGTTTCTTTGGTACAGCAAATAGACAATAAAATAATAAGTGGAGCCCTTCTAATGAGTAAATTTATAAAACAAATATCTTCAAGAACAGATAAACAAACTCAAAAAACAAATTCAAGTTATAACTTATATTTTATAAAATAAATGCGTAAATTATTGAGAAACTGTAGACTGATTATGTCTCTACATAATCGGCTAACACAAAACAATGATCAAATTTATGAGCACAGAAATGGGGGAACAACTCCATTTTTTACTTTTATTCAGACTGATTATATTAGTTAGACCAGGGATTTTCAACCATTTTCAGTCAGTTCCCCTTTATGCCTTTTCATAAATTTGATTCCCGATGAACTTTTAACTCGCCTAACTAAAATCAACTGATACAAATCATAATCCCATTTATATATGTAAACATATAACAACATATTATTAGTTTGTTTACAGCACACATACATGTACAAGGCACAACAATACATGACTTTCGGCATTGCTGTGAATTGATTTATGACTAGGTTCACTTACTATCCAATCAAAAACTGGATGAATGTGTTCACATATAATTATCTGGGTTCTGATTGGTTGCTTATTATTAGCAACTAGTGCTATAGTTAAAATAGGATTGTTCAATGATGAAACCAAAACTCACTCGGCACTGCAGGACATAAATTAAAGATTTAACAAATCAGTACGATTCTGTAAACAGGAAGTACATCATGACCGCATGAGGATAACAGTTAAAATTCATTGTCAGCTTGTGCTGCGGTGTTTCTTGAGTAGTTTGGATATGTATATTAAAGTAGCAGAGTGCAAACATTGAAGTTCCACAAAAAAGTGAGTTTTCATTTTGCATCAATGATTAGGGTGCACTATTCCTTAAATATTTTCATTATTACAAATACAAATTTTATGACTTTTTGTGGTTCATATGGATTTTGAATTGTGGCAAAGTTCAATAAGTAACATAGCATAAAGATATGCCAGTAGGTGGCAGAGAGAGAGAGAGAGAGAGAGATAGACACACTCTAGTTCAGTTTTTATAGTCTATTGAGCAGTTGATGTGATAATATAAAACGACTTCAAAGAGTTCAGAGCAGTACTTTCATCGGGAATAAAAGTGTGTAATTATGTCTGCCATAATTGAGTTCCAGTTCACAGTGAGAACATTAGTTAATAAAAGAGATTATAATTTAACTCATGAATGAAACAATGACACCAGACAGGATCAAAAGAAGCTAAGTTAAACCTAACATAGCTTTGCTATTTGTGGGAAGCCTCCTTGTTGTTGGAGTGAGCCACGCAGAAGCATCCAACTCCAAAACAACCCGTGACAGCCAAAGCAATCTTTTGTGCTTCTATTTCAAATTAGATATGAAAGAAGTAAATATTCTGATTTAATGTTCCAAAAACAAGTAACTAAATAAAAAAGATAACTTGAAGAGACTTCACGTAATCCAATATAAATATTTACAAAGTGCTACACCCTTATTACTAACAGTAACATAATCAAAATCTTTAGTTTAAAGCATTTTAAAATGAAAGAAAGTTGATGGCCCTCTGAGACAACTCAAGTTGTTGAAGTGGTTCCTTAATATAAATTAATTGCCAAACGTTCCTTGCCCTAAAAGCAGCCCTCTCTTGACAACCAAGCCTTTATATAACATTTATCTTGAGATCACAAACAAATTTCAACTTGTTGGGTGGGTTTTCATAGCAACACAAACATAGAAACACACTGGGATTGTTTTAAAAAACTTTTGGGTTCACCAAGATTTGAAGCCAAGACCGCTCACTTTCAAAACAAGTACCGTTATTATGTTGAAACTGTCGAGCCATGAAATATGTAAACAAAATTTGACCTTTTGCTAGAGCCTCCCAACCCAAAGTTAAAAAAATTATTGAGACATTCTTTCCGACCTTTCTTAAAAAAGTGATCAGTCTTCATCGAGATTTGAACTCTAGCTTTCTCGCCCGCAAACCAAGAAACATATCTGTATACCATCAAGCCACAAATTAAGTAATACTGTAAATTCAGTTTGTGTGTAAGTATTACTTACAGTACTACTATTAATATGAAGCCATTGCTGTTGCATGGCCTGTAAAACCAATTGTTTGTTCAACAATCAACTGTGGTTTTAGACAAACAAACAGAACGACAGACAGCTCTAATTATACAAACTATTGTATATGTAAATAGTGAGTTTCATCGGCATATAAAACTATCTAATAATGATAATAACATAAAGTAGTTGTCATTGTGTAATAGTTGTCATGAGAGTTGTGTACAAAACATGGGAGTGTCAATTATGAGTTTGACATTTTTGTCTATGGCATTGATATAAATAAATATACATTTAGCTATTTTAAAATTTCAAAATTTTTAAATTGTTTAATTACATTGAGTTAATAAATTTCAAACTTAAACTCAACTTTACCTTTACAAAGTTTAGGTTTTTAAAAACTTTTATAAACTTTTAAAAACAAATACTGTTAAAAATCCAGCAAAATTTGAACAAAAATTTATAAATGTTTCAAATTTTAAAATGTACTTACTTAATACTTGAATACTCACTTCAAATAATTACACTTTTAAAACCACCAATATCTCAATTACATTATGAATGCCATATATGAGTTTCAGTTCCCAGTGAGAACACATAGAAACACGCAACCCCAAGACAACCCATGACAAAGCCAAAGCAATGTTTTTAAATATTTGTCATAAAAAATTGAATTTTCAAACAAGTTGCTAACGAAATGCTTTTGTAAAAGCGTTTTGGATTCTCCATACAAACTTTAACAGCACTAACTTTAGAAAACTTTCTTCAGAGAACTTCACTTTAGAATTATTACATTATCCTAGCCTGAAAACATAATACCATTTTCAAAGGTCCTCGCGCTATAGACTTGCGAATGCTTTGCGCAATCGTTGACTTTTAACAACAAAGAAACCACCATTTTTTTCTAAAGATTTTATAGATTATGGAATCAAAACCTATATAGATCTCACACATACTGAATAGCTTATCACCCACAGATAAATCTAAAATTATTTTAATTTCAGTGACACTGTGTTTAGACATACCTGCAAGCCATTCGGTGCAGACATGTATAAACTCTAACGCTCGTGAACATGAAAGCGTACACGCTTCTTCTTTCGCAAATTCTTAAAAAATTTGCGGTATCTTATGCTATTGTGTGGCAGCCTTGTGAACATTACAGCAACCATGCAGCTAATTAAAAATTGGCCGCAGTCAAACCTTTACCTATGTGTATGCTCATTTCAGCAAACGAACCTTCTAACATACAATGTTAAACTTTGTTTAACATTGTATGTTAGAAAATGATCAAATTGTTTAAATTTGATAACAGAAAACCCAAGTATTTATATGTTTGGTCATAGAAAAGCTTTGTAAAAAGCTACAAGCATTATTAATAGCTATAATGAGACAGTACTATATAATATTAGCTTGTATAAAGCTTTAGCTAAAAAGCATAATGTTTGTTGGCAAAGTACCAGTAATACTTGGCACTTGCATGACAAGTAGGAACTTGACTCAATAATGGAAGTAAATTGCTATATTAAACTTTCAAAGGTTTCAAATACTTCAGATTTTTTTGACAGAAAATAGTGAGGCTGGTAAAAACCTAAAATGAAGTGAAAAATCTACTTATAAGCTAAAATTAAACTTGCTCTAGTGCAGGAGTCTGCAGCCTTTTTCACTCAAAGAGCCATCTGGGTTCGTTTTCCGCAGGAAAGAACGCAGTAGGACCCCCTTTGATATTCCAAATTGAAAACTAAATGAACACTATTTGTAACGTTTTTTTTTAGCTTGTACTGTTTTTATACCAAGTAACTCCGTAAAATGAAAAGGTGTGGCATTTATAATTACTTAATAATTCCAAAGCATTTTTATGAGAGTGCACGCATACAAGTCTGTAACATCCAGTGTCTAGTCACGATATAAAAAAGTCGTTTCTTTGTCACTTGTATGTTCATAAGCAGTAAAAGGTCTACAAACCTAAAAAAATGAGCCAGTATATTAATGTTCTTGCTATTATTCGATTGTGGCATTATCTTTGCAGGATATTACCTGTAGAAGAATTATGATGAATGCTGCTTTAATGCAAGTATAGCAAACAGAGATTTTTGTTCATCTTTTATAAAAGCAGAAAGGCCATATCTAACGACTGTATGACAGTTGCTTTGAATGAAGTATCAATTAGTGATGTGCTTGCTATAATTAGCCAAGATTTAATCTCATTGAGAATAACCACTAGGTGCAATTACAATTTTAACTACAAACAAAACACTGACATATACACTAACATCATACAAGAACATAGGCTACATAGAATGCTAAGAAATAGCCAAATAATCACCAAAGTTCAGCAGGTGTTAGGTATTAAACGTATGAAAGTTTACCCCAAACTGGTATTTTATTTTTAATATTTGACTTTCAAAGTTTTCAAATACTTCAGATCTTTTGACAGAATGTTATGATAATGTCAAAATCTCAAAACATAATATACAAAACAATACAGCAGTATGCAAATAACATAAATTTAAAGTTTGCCTGTTTCATGCTATGGATTAAATTTTGACAAGAGTGACTCTGCAACTATCTTTAACAAGATAGCTGATACTCGAAAGTATAAAACAACAACTAAATTTTATTGCATCAAATATTAGTTGGTTAACATAGTTTTATAGATATTTTTTCTGATTAAATTTAATCTTATACATTTGTGTCTACAATATATTTTAAAGTTATTAGGTAATTACTACCTACAGCATAGCTATGAAGCTATTTTTTGTATTGCAACTTGTAGACTAACCCATAAAAGTAGACAGTTTTTATTCTAAACACTCTGGTGAGGTAACTAATTTTACAGAAATGTCAACAATTAAGGATGTCTTCAAAAACTTTAGGAAAGGTTGACAAAAATACCCCCAGCACTTATTCTGTGATGCCGTCCCTAAATTGTCATTGGGTATTATTGAGTGAAAGACTACACCATCAGATGAAATCGGAAACGCAAATAACTAAAGTTATATCCAACTCCCTGATCTGGGACACACAAGCTCAGTAGAGCTCATCAAGCACTCACTAAATCTCTGTAGATCTAAGGAATCTGACATAAGGTCTGTGAGTTTCGTTTATCACAAACAAGTTGCAGCATTATAAATCACTATCTTAACTCAGTCATCCAAAGTCATGAAAATTAAATTAGCCCTTAAAAAAGCTGTTTTTATACGGAAATAACTAATATTATTATAAATTTATAATAATAAATAACTGGACACGTTTGAGTTAGCTACAAATGTTTCATACCTAAACATGTGAGTTCTATTTGATGGTTTTTTATGTTTTACAAAGCTTTCGAAGGTTTGAACAGCTGTTAGGCTGAAGAGGTACCGATACAAGCTGTTACCAAACACGACATGATGGCAAACACTTTCAAAGACTGTTATGTATTGATAAATGAATGGAGACATCAAAAGCTGAAGTTAAATTTAAAGACTGTGAATCAATAACAACAAAAGAACGATTGAAGTGCATAATTGGTGTTATTTCTGCTATTTATCAGTTATAGTTTGCAGTGAGAACTAGAATTAGCTAATATCAGCAGAGATTATAATTTTAGCTCTTTACATCAAGCAGCCAGTAAGATCAAAGGAAACAAGGTTGCACCTAACTTTGCTATGCTATTATTGAGTTAAATGATATATATTTAAAATTTACAGAATTCTTTTCAAATGAATACTCATTGGCTGCAAACATTTGCTTAAGAATTTACAAAATGGCAAATGCTGATTGTTTTCTGAAACGTTAAAAGAATTGTTTTAGATTTGGCTCTTTTCTGAGAAAAATCAAAATAAAGTGGACTAATATAACCTCTGAAATAAAAAGCTGCCGTGTTGCCAAATTATTTGTAATACAGTGTATGATATGCTATTCATATAAGTTGAATATCATGCGTATAAACAAGCACATCTTAAGTGGATGTACTTACCGAGTCTTTGTGATTATTGTGTTCTCATGCCTCACCATGGCAGCCATCACAACATTTCAACCGATATAAAATCGGAGTAAACAAAACTATAGGTAGTCAGTTATATTGTTTGCTCATGCCGATCCCTGAAATATTGCATCCATCTCTCACCACTTGCTTTGGTAAATTAATCTAAGAATATTATCCTATCAGCTAATATCTGGTCAGTCAGTACCACATATACACCTATATGTTCAATATCGTTGTTAACTCTACTGTAAGCACATAATTGACCTGTTCAACATATAGTTCAGTTGGCTTGGATTATCAAACAGCTATTAAAGATCAAACATAATTCTACTCCAGTCAAAGCTTGGACAAACTTGCATTTAAAAAGAAAACAAGTACTTGCTACTGAAATTTCTTGCCAAATCTTTCTATAAAACAGCCTTATGTTTTCTCAGATAAAATATGTAAATAAATAAATGAATAGGCAGTCACGCTTTTACCATGAAGTCGGTACCATAACTGAGAGGGCCGCTGATCAATGAGTTAATTTGGCGGGCGTGATTTTTAATGAGCACTTTCTGTTTCTTAGGTCATAAATAATATACTAAGCGTTTGACACGTGTTTGTATTAGTTTTACTTACAAAAGTGTACATTACTATTTTATATTAGTTTTTTAGTTTGACAAGTGTCAGATATTATTAATTTATGATACGATATAAGATTCTTCATTAAAGCAAGCCTTATGACCAACAAACAAAGCGAGTAAGTTTAGCCTAAGTACCCACCATGTCAGAATGTACGAGTTGGGAATTGCTGTATAAGCTTTTGCAACAGATTTTTATCAACTTGCAAAAGGTTCCAAATTTTTGCATTTATTTGTTACTAATGTAAATAAATGTTTACAAAGAAATATTACATAAACGAAGTCATTAGAAATTGTGCTAGCATATGGTTGTTTTGAATTTCACCAATTTTCAGTAAACAAAAACTAATTTCTCAGGTTCAATATTTTCATGCTCATTGTAAAAACAATAAAAAATGTCAACACATTTAAACTAAGGTCTACACAACATCTGTTATTGGACACAATGCTGACCACAACATTAAAATTGGTTTCAGACTAAAGTGTCTTATAATGATCAGTAATTCAAAGAGAATAATGCAGAGTGCAATAATTAAATAATAACGCATGTTGGCAGCATAATTATGCTACTAGTTTCCTTATATACAAAACTATTGCGGTTTTTCAAAAGTGTAATTAAAATATGTGTATCAACCACACTTTCAACTACCACATTCACAAGAACCGTAAAAAAGCATTTAGAAACTTTAGCAAAATGTAGCAGAACTTCCATTTATTTATCATCCAAATTAGAATTTTTTGAACCGAAACATAATTTTTGTAAATTTTTTGCAGTTTTTAACTGGTTACTCAGTTTACAAAAAAAAAACTTACTACAGTTTTTCAAACAGTGTTGCTGTCTGACACATGAGAGATTTGCATGGCAAGTCAGTAACCAATCGAAAGGCTGTGATATTCATATCAAAAGAAAGAGCATGATTTTGTAGAAGCTGTTATACTACGATGTAATGTACTTCAAAGCTTAGTCTAAATGTGAAAGATTTTCATGTAACCGATAAACTTGATGCGTATTGATGTTCAGTTGACTCATTACAAAAGGTAGTTCATAATGGATGACTAACATGCCAATGGTATTACAACCTATTAAGAGTGATCCAACATGATAGCTCAACAATAAGTTTGGTTGGAATGCATATCCAGGTCTACCGCCAGCTAATTGAATGATTAAAATTTGATATTTCAGCTTGCAGGATAAGACTCTCTGGACTTGAAATAATAATTTGTAGAAGTTGATGTTAATTAAGTACTACCAACTGGTTTGAAATGGGAGCGGAAGGGAGTTAGACATGCCAAACAGACATTGCCAATTAGACTGGCTGAACAGACAGAAGGTGACTAGAAAGAGAAAATATAGAATGTGTAAGCTTTGCAGTTTTGGACATTTTTGTAAATTTTTAACCTATACAGTACTAACCACCTTTGGCAACAAGCAGATCATGCTTGAAACTGTGAGCTATAATAGAGTGGCGTTTGTGCGACACCTTGTGTTAAGTTTGCATTTTCAAAAGTTGAAGGACACAGCTTCTCATGGTTATGTGGAAAGTAAGAAATCTGCCAGTTCTCATGACGTTATTTATAGTGCACGTGTTACTAGTTAATCAAGTAAAGCAAGACTAAAAAGCAAGACCTATATGCATGTAAAAGTGCAATGCTGTCGGTCTGTGTGGTAATTTCCATGGTACAAACATGGAGGATTGTATGAGTGTCTCATTTGTAAACAGTGACACTGAATCATGAAAGAATGAGAGAAACAGCTGTTTCCATCATTGCATCACCGTGCCATACGGGGTCAGTCTCTGTGCTAGAGTTGTATAGAAATCTTGTAATTAATTCGCAGAGAATAGTTACAAACATTTTGAAACTATGGTTCTACAAATGTGAAATTATTTTTTGTTGCCTTGCAAAAATTGATTTTCAATAAATTCTGTATGTGGCATTTTCTTACGAATTATGAAATGTAAACTATTAACAAGGTTATCAAATGATATAATCGGAGTTATGCCATTTCGAAAATCATTTTGCAATAGGAAAAAGGTGGCGAAAAGGTTTTTGGCACTGGTACAACTTGAAGTAGATAAGATACATCACGCTGTGAAACGAGGCGCTACTTAAAACTGCAATGCAACAGCTGGTTAATGTAATGAGCTCTTTGCAGGTTATAGTGGCATGCAATGACATTTACGTCGGCGCGAATCCATTAAAATTTGTTGTATTATTTCAACTGGCTAAATTTTTAATGAAAATGGATGACAAACTGCAGAATGGCAAAGAGGCTTGTTCATCACTCCATATATGAAACAATATTTTAAACAGACATTACAGATGACAACGAGTTGGTCTAATTTTCTGTGGCACGGGTTGTCTGCAAAAACTTTTTCTTTTGTTGGTAATACTCCGACTCAACTGCTTTAAGCTCGCGCTTCTATTAAATGCTGCGTAATTGAATCGCATTAAATGAAACCTGAAATTCAACATGGTATTTATCCATCCACAACACAGATTGTCAAAACACACACATTGCTACTTTAAAAAGGCAATAACTGCACTAATTCTCAAACAATTATCAAGATGACTGTGTCAAGTGTGTCAAGGTCAAATGTAAAGTGCTAACAACTTTTTAATCGATTTCATGACTGGAACTCGCTGAGTGCCGGAGAGGCTTGTTTTAATTCCTACGTGTATTTTGAAACAATGGTTTAAGCCGACAACAAGTGACAGTGAGTTGTTCTATTACTTAATGGCACAAGTCGGCTGCAAAACTTTCTCCTTTTGGTGTGAAAATGTAGCATACATTTTCAAATACGTCTACTGTTAGGAACTAAATCCAGAAGCGTTGGAAAAAGATATTGCGGTGCATAGGTATCGAACTCACAGCTTTTTGCATTTTTAATTTTGGCCTTTTTTATTAAAACAATGACTTTATTTCCAAGCACACCATGATGCGACCCTTGGTTTCACTATAAAAATACGGTATCACAGAAAATAACAGAAAACTGTTCGCTTCAAACTTTTTGTGCGACTTTAAGAGCTCATCACAACAAAGTAGTGATGAGTCTAAATCTAAAGTTGGTGCTTCATACTTTTTCATAACAGTTTTTAAGTGGGCAGCGCAGGCGCCAGTGAGTCAGTTTAATTATTTTTGGCATCAGGCCTGTGTTACACAATCTCACTTACTCGCTAATGTGCCAACACTACCGCTAATCTTTAGCGGAACCAGTTGTCTGCAAAACATTCTCCTTTTGATGTGAGTAATCTGTCTCCAATTCCTCGAGCCTAGGCTTTCATTGAAAGTTGCGAGTTTAAACCGGGCTAAACAGAACCCAATTCATTCATTGTTTATATCTGCTACATACATTGTCAAGCTTTGAAAAGCCCTTACCTGCACATCTATTTTGAAAATAATCATCCAGATGACTGTGTGAGGTTTGTCTGGTCAAAGTTAAATTGCTAACAATTTGTTTTTTCACGGCAAAAAACTATTTTGGCAATTATCAGCGCTATGTGCATCAGCATGTAGGAACTAAATCCAAAAGCGTTGGAAAAATATAATGCAGTGCATGGGTATCGAACACCCAGGTTTTTGCATAATTAATGTTTGCCTTCTTCATTAATACAATGTCTTTATTCCAAGCACATCATACCGCGGCTCTTGGCTTTACTATATAAATACTGTATTATAGATTATAACCGAAATCTGTTTGCTCCAATTTTTTGTGCGCCCATAAGAGCTCATCACAACAAAGTAGCATTTAGGCAACTTGTTTGAAAGCTTCTAAAGTTATTTGTCAATTTGTTTTTCACGGCAAACAACTATTTTGGCAATTATCAGCGCTATGTGCATCAGCATGTAGGAACTAAATCCAAAAGCGTTGGAAAAAGATAATGCAGTGCATGGGTATCGAACACCCAGCTTTTTGCATATTTAATGTTTGCCTTCTTCATTAATACAATGTCTTAATTCCAAGCACGCCATGATGAGACTCTTGGTTCCACTATAAAAATACGGTATCACAGAAAATAACAGAAAACTGTTCGCTTTGATTTTTCTGTGCGCCTTTATCAGCTCATCACTACAAAGTAGCAATTATGCAAATTTTTTGAAAGCTTTTAAAGTTACCACAAATGCTCTAAAAATTTGGTTACTGTAGCGAATTGTGAATCTGAGATTTCTTGTTGTTTGCTATGAGCAAACTTTTTTCGAAAACTCTGTTCATAGTTGCACTTTCCTATTATATCTCTAAATATTGATCAACATTTTCTGACTGACCTTTCAAGAATTATCTTTTAATTAGATTCAAACAAACCTTTTTGTATTCTGACTTCCGATCGTGTGAAGAGGGATAATAAGTGTCTACATTTTTACAAGGCTCCTCAATCAAGAATATATACCATATAGTTTAGACCGAAAAGTGACTAAACTATTTAAATTTCAGCAACTTGTCCAATGTTTCTTGTGATAATTTTTATTAAATGTAATAGCTATGAGTAATAAATTAATATAACTTGATTTATGCTATTTGAACCTTGTTCTGTGACAGGTTTTAGATTGCCATAAGTTTCTTTGGCATTGGCAATTTTTAAAGTAGGTCAGATGATCAATTGCAGAATAACAACAAGGTTGGTGTTTCATACTTTTTCATAACAGTTTTTAAGTGAGCAGCGCAGGCGCCAGCGAGTCAGTTTAATTATTTTTGGCATCAGACCTCTGTTACACAATCTCACTTACTCGTTAATGTGCTAACACTACCGCTAATCTTTAGCGGAACCAGTCGTCTGCAAAACTTTCTCCTTTTGATGTGAGTAATCTGTCTCAAAATCCTCAAGCCTAGGCTTTCATTGAAAGTTGCGAGTTTAAACCGCACTAAATCAAACCCAATTTATTCATCGTTTATATCTGCTACACACATTGTCAAGCGTTGAAAATCCCTTAACTGCACATCTATTTTGAAAATAATGATCCAGATGACTGTGTGAGGTTTGTCTGGTCAAAGTTAAATTGCTCACCATTTGTTTTTTACAGCAAAGAACTATTTTGGCAGTTACAAGCGCTATGTGCATCAGCATGTAGAAAATAAATCCAAAAGAATTGAAAAAAATATTGCCGTGCATGGATATCGAACACACAGCTTTCCCCATATTTACTGTTGGCCTTTTTTGTTAAGAGTACAGAGTAAAAAAAAGTTTTTTTCACAGATTCGTAGAACCCAATTTGTTCATCGATTATATCCGCTAAACATATTGTCAAGCTTTGAAAAGCCATTAACTGTACATCTATTTTAAAAATAATCCTTCAATTGACCGTATGAAGTTTGTTTTGTCAAAATTAAATTGCTGACAATTTGTTTTTCACGGCAAACAACTATTTTGGCAATTATCAGCGCTATGTGCATCAGCGTGTAGGAACTAAATCCAAAAGCGTTGGAAAAAGATAATGCGGTGCATGGGTATCAAACACACAGCTTTTTGCGTATTTAATGTTTGCCTTTTTCGGTAATACAATTTCTTTATTCCAAGAACATCAAGACGCGACTCTTGGCTCTACTATAAAACTACTGTATTATAGATAATAACCGAAAGCTGTTTACTTCAATTTTTTTTGTGTGCGCCCTTAAGCGCTCATCACAACAAAGTAGCATTTAGGCAACTTGTTTGAAAGCTTTTAAAGTTATCTGTCAACTGGTTTTTCACGGCAAACAACTATTTTGGCAATTATCATCGCTATGTGCATCAGCATGTAGGAACTAAATCCAAAAGCGTTGGAAAAAGATAATGCGGTGCATGGGTATCAAACACACAGTTTTTTGCATATTTAATGTTTGCCTTTTTCGGTAATACAATTTCTTTATTCCAAGAACATCATAACGTGACTTTTGGCTCTACTATAAAATACTGTATTATAGGTAATAACCGAAAGTTGTTTGCTTCAAATTTGTGTGTGCGCCTTTAAGCGCTCATCACAACAAAGTAGCATTTAGGCAACTTTTTTGAAAGCTTTTAAAGTTATTTGTCAATTTGTTTTTCGCGGCAAACAAATACAAAGATTTGAAGTTATACCCAACTCCCTGATCTGGGATACATAAGATCAGCAGAACTCGTCAAACAATCACTAAATCTTTGTAGATCTAAAACATTAGACAAAAGACATAAGGTCTGTGAGTTTGGTTTATCACAAAGAATTTGCAGAATTATAAATCACTGTCTTAACTTAGTCATCCATAATCATAAAATATAAATTAGCCCTAACACAGAACTGTTTTTATACAGAGGTGGTAAATATCGGGACACGCCCGAACTGGTTACAAATGTCTCATACTACAGAAGTTCTATTTGATGGTCTTTTCAGTTTTACAAAGCATCCGAAGGTTGGAGCAACCGTTAGGCTAAGTAGGTATCTATACAAACTGTTACCAAACACTACATGATGGCTTACGAATTCATAGACTGTTATGTAATGATAAATGAATGGAGACGTCAAAAGCTGAAGTTAAATTCAAAGACTCCAAAGCAATAACTACCTACGAAGGATTAAAATGTATAATTGGTGTTATGTCTGCGATATTTCAGTTATAGTCTGCAGTGAGAACTAGTATTAGCTAAGGCAAATGCTGAATGTTTTCTGAAACATAAAAAAAATTGTTTTAGAGTTGGCTATTTTCTAAAAATAGTCAACTAAAAGTGAATAAATATAATCTGTAAAATAAAAAGCTGCCGTGTTGCCAAAATATCTGTAAAACAGTGTAAGATATGCAATACATGTAAGTTAAATATAATGTGACAAAACAAGAACATCTTAAGTGGATGTGCTTACATAGTCTTTGTGATCATTGTGTTCTCATGTCTCACAGTGCCAGCCATTACCACATTTTAACCTATGTAAACTCGAAGTAAACAAAACTATATGTAGTCAGTTATATTGTTTGCTCATGCTGATCACTAAAATATTGCATGCATCTCTCCACTTGCTTTTGTAAATTAACCTAAGAATATTATCCTATCAGCTAATATCAGGTGAGTCAGTACTACATGTACATGTATATGTCCAATATTGTTATTAACCCTGCTGTAAGCTATTAATTGACCTGTTCAACTTAGAGTTCAACTGGTTTAAAATTTTAATCAGCTATAAAGATCAAACATTTTTCTACTCTAGACAAAGCTTGGTCAAACTTGCGTTTAAAAAGAAAACGATTACTGGCTACTGAATTTTTTTGCCAAATCTCTCTATCACATAACCTTACGTTTTCTTAGAGGAAATACGTAAATAAATAAATGAACAGGCAGTCACACTTTTATCATGATGTTCTTACCATTGCTGCGTGTGACGCTGATCAATTAGTTAATTAGGCTTTTAGCAAGAACTTTTTGTTTCTTAGGCCATAATTAGTATACTAAAATGCAGTTGGTGTAAAAGAATGTGCAAATATTGTATTTGTATAAATTAAAAACAGTTTTGCAAGCTGTGCGTTTAAAAAGAGGGAATGACCTTGAATACAAATTTATTTTAGGACTACTCGTACTTATAAAAGTGTACATTACTATTTTATATATATTTTTTGTTTTAAATGTGTTAGCTATTAACAGTTACTAATGCTATGTAAGAATCCTCATTAAATGCTTTATGACAAACAAGCAAAACAAATAAACTTTGTCTATGTACCCACTATGTCAGAATGTATGAGTTATGAATTGATACAAATTCTTTTGCATCAGAATTTTTATCAACTTGCACAGCTTTCCAACAGTTTTCATTCAATTTTTACTAATATACATAAAAGTTTAAAAGATAAAGCTTTAGACAAATTTTGTCATTAGAGTTTGTGCTAGCACATGATTGTTTTGAATTTCACCAATTTTTAATAAATGAAAACCAATTTCTTAGGTTCAATCTTTTTACGCACATTGTAAAAGCGATACAAAAATGTAGACACGTTTAAAACAGGCTCTACACATCATCTGATACTGTGCACAATGCTGACCACAACGTTAGAATTTATTTCAGACTGCAGTAATTATATAATTACGCATGTTGGCAGCATAATTATGATATCACCTTGCTTTTATATAAAATTATTACGTCATTTAAAAGGCATGATAAAAATATGTGTAATAACAACACTTTCAAGTACCACATTCGCAAGAAACATTAAAAAGCATTTAGAAACTTTGGCTACATGTAGCTGAATTTCCATTTATTTTCTATCCGGATTAGGATTTTTTAAAGAAAACAGAATTTTGTAAAAGTTTTTTCAATCCTTAACTGGTTACTTAGTGTTCAAAAGCAGCCTTTTACAGTTTTAAAAACAGTGTTGCTGTCTGACACGTGAGAGATTTTCATGGCAAGTCAGTGACCAAATCAAAAGGCTGCTATATTCATATCAATGTTAAGAGCATGATTCGGTAGAAGCTGTTAAACTATGATGTAATGTACTTCAAAGCTCAGTCTAAACGTGAAGGATTTTCATGTAACCTATAAATTCAATAAGTATTGATGCTCAGGAGAATCGTTAAAAAAGGTAGTTCATAATGGATGACTAACATGCCGATGGTATTACAATCTATTAAGGTTGATCCAACGAACAGCTCAACAATAAGATTTGTTTGAATGCATATCCAGGTTTCCTACCCGCTAATTAAATGATTAAAATTTGATCCTTTAGCTTGCAGGATAAGACTCTCTGGACTTAAAATATTAATTTGTTGAAATTGATGTTAATTAAATATTACAGACTAGTTTAAAATAGGAGCAGAAGGGAGTTAGACATGCCAAAGAGACTATGCCAAAGAGACTAGCTGAACGAACAGAGGGTGACCAGAAAGAGAGCGTATAAAATGTGTAAGCTTTGCACTAATAGACAGGTTAGTAAAACTTTAATATATACAGTATTAACCAAGTTTGCCGACAAGCAGACCATGCTTGAAATAATAATAATATACTATACCTACTATAATAGAGTGACGGTTGTGTGACACCTTGCGTTAAGTTTGCATTTTCAAAAGTTGAAGGACATAACTCCCCATGGCCATGCGGAGAATAAGAAATCTGCCAATTCTCATGACATTAATCATAATACATGTGTTACTAGTTTATAAAGTAAGGCGAGACAGGAAAGCATGACTTATTTGCATGTACTGGTGCAATGCTGTCGGTTTGTAAGACCATTTCTATGGCACAAACATAGTGGATTGTATGAGTGTCTCATTTGTAAGCAGTGACACTAAATCATGAAAGAATGAGAAAAACACAGCTGTTTCCATCATAGTATCGCCTTGCCATAGGAGGTCGGTCGCTGAGCTCTGATTGTACGCAAATATTGTAATTAATTTACAGAGAATAGCTAGGAACATACTTCCTAGTAAAACTATGGTTCTACAAATGTGGAATTAATTTTTGTTGCCATTTAAAAATTGAAGTTCAATAAATTTTGTATGTGGCAATTTATGAAATGTACACTATACTGGTAAAATTAACAGTTCAAAAGCAAATGTAATGACGGAGTTTGGCAGTTTGTTATGGATGACTAACGCTGATGGTAGTTCAAGCCAACAATGGTGATCCAGGGTGACAGTTTAGCAACACATTGCATTACATAATGTAGGTAAGTTTGTCCCTGCTAGTTTGAGGATACAAATTTGATCTTTTGGTCAAATTGATAAATTGTATGAATTTGATACTATTAAACAGTGACACTGAATGACAAGATAATGAGAGTGACCCAACTGTTTTTATGATGGCAATGCAATATGTTGCTATGATGTTACAGAATGAAACCTTACAGTAATTAGTTCACGCATAATATCTTTGAGCATCAATCCTATAAAAAACATGACATTAAAATGTGAAAACAACTTTTTGTTGCCATTTGAAAAACAATTTTTAATAAAACCTGAAAGTGATATTATATTACAAAATATGAAAAACAAACTATACCAAAAAAAAACCGCACAATTTGGACTGTCATCCAAGTGTTAGTCAATTGATGATAGACGACTAACATGCTAATGATAGTCTAATCAAATAATGCTGATGAAATGTAGCAGTTGAACGATGAATTCTATTAAAATGAATAGAATGAAATAAAACATGTGACTTGTCACATTGCTGTTGATTTTCTATGTTAACTCTTTCAAGCTTCGGCTTCCATTGAAAAGTATGAGTGTAAATTGCACTCAAAAGGACACAATTTATGCTATTTAATTTACTACAAATGTTGTATCTTTTTGAGCAGAAGCAAACTGAATTTATAGTTTAAACTATGAATTGTTGAACCTTTGATTTTTTAAATAATTGCTTGGCATAAGGTGAGAGGTGGAAATAGAAATAAGTCCAAAGTTAAAGGGAGGTGCAGCAAAGAAATGAAACAGCCACATGCGGCTTCAGAGCCACGGGTTGCTGATTCCTGGTTTAATATTTAGTGGTACCAGTTGACTGCAAAATTTCCTCCCTACGATGTAATTAATCTGACTTAAAATTGTCGAGCTTAAGCTTTCAATGAAAGTTTCATGTTTAAACCACACCAAGTAGAACCCAATTTATACATCATTTATATTCGTTTAACACATTGTCAAAGCACACGTATTGTCACTTGAAACATCTCAACATCGCTAATTCAAAAATAATTATCTAGATGTCTGTGCCGGGTGTGTCTAGTCAACATTAAAATGCTAACATTTTATTTTTTACAATAAAAGACTTTTTTGCAATTGCAAATGCTGAGACCATCAGTCTATCTGAACTAACCCCAAAGAGTTTTCAGTTTTACTCTTAGCTCCATTTGAAATGTGATCTAGATAATAACACAAATCTGTTTTATTTGCACTTCTGTGTGCCCTTTCTTATAACATCTTAAAATATTGATCTAATTTTTGTCTGAACTAATAAAGAACTTTGGACTCTACTCTCAGCTCAATTTAAAGCGTAACATAGATAATGACACAAAGCTAATTCATTTGCATTTCTGTGGGCTTTTAAAAAATTTAACACAACACAGTTGCATTCGTGATTTGGAACAAACTTCTAAAAAGCATGCATGCAACATTTTTTGATTCATACATGGGAAGATAACTGCTATTTCTACTTTTTCAAAAGTTTCTAAAATTACTACTACTATATTAAAAATACAGTTACTGCATTGCATTGTGAATATGAGATGTACCGCAGTCTGCGATGATCGAACTCCTCATGAAAAGTCGGTTTATACTTGCACTTTCCTATCACATATTAAAGTATTGATCTAAACTGTCCGGCTAACTTTAAAAAAATTCTATTGATTAAATTTAAACAACTCTTTTTGGACTCCGAAATTTGACTGTGTTAACAGGGAAAATTTGCAGCTATAGTTAGACAAAGCTCATAATTTAAAGTATATAAAATTTGAGCTAGGACAAAAAAAAACTTCAAAAACAGCAAAAGTTCGCAATAATCTTGGGTTAAATTCTATAATTAATTATTTAATTGATCATATAAAAGTCGAAGAATAAATTTGGAATTATGCCATTTTGTACCATATTTTAGTTTTTGCAATAGTAAAGCTTGAACTGGGTCAGATACATCTAATTTTAAAAAGGTGTACGAAATAAACTGCAATACGTTAGACGATGTAGTGTGAAGAAATCTATGCAGGCGGTGGCAGCATACATTTTTAAATAAATCTGCGCAAGTGCATCAAAAAAAACATTACCTGCGCATCTATTTTAAATTTAAAATTTATATATCGTTGACCTTTTTTGTTAATATACATCTTTGAACTAGAGCGATGTATAAACGAAAAAGGCCAACTACAAATATGCAAAAAGCTGTGTGTTCGAAACCCTGGCACGGCAATATTTTTTTTCGAATACATTTATATTGAGTTCCTACATGCTGATGCACATAACGGAAAAAATTGCTAAAATAGCTCTTTGCTGTGAAAAACTAATTGTTAGCAAATTATTTTTGACAAGACAAACCTCACACAGCCAAAGAGTTGCCTCACTCTGTTCATAGTTGTTTTTTCCAATTATATCTTTAAATATTGTTCTGAACTGTCTGGCCGACCTTTCGAGAATTATCTTATAATTACATTTACGCAAACCTTGTTGGACTCTGACTTTCAGTCGTGTGAACAGGGCTAATAAGTGTCTATATTTATACAAGGCACCTCAGTCAACAGAATATATACCATATAGTTTAGACCGAAAAGTGACTAAACTATTTAAATTTCAGCAACTTGTCCAATGTTTCTTGTGTTAATTTTTATTATTTGTTAGAGCAACTAGTAATCAATTTATATAACTTGATTTATGCTATTTAAACCTTGTTCTGTGACAGGTTTTAGATTGCCATAAGTTTCTTTGGCATTGGCAATTTTTAAAGTAAGTCAGATGATCAATTGCAGAGTAACAACAAGGTTGGTGTTTCATACTTTTTCATAACAGTTTTTAAGTGAGCGGCGCAGGCGCCAGCGAGTCAGTTTAATTATTTTTGGCATCAGGCCTGTGTTACACAATCTCACTTACTCGTTAATGTGCCTAAACTACAGCTAATCTTTAGCGGAACCAGTCGTCTGCAAAACTTTCTCCTTTTGATGTGGGTATTCTGTCTCAAATTCCTCAATCCTAGACTTTCATTGAAAGTTGCGAGTTTAAACCGCACTTAATAGAACCCAATTTATTCATCGTTTATATCTGCTACACACATTGTCAAGCGTTAAAAATTCCTTAACTGCACATCTATTTTGAAAATAATCATCCAGATGACTGTGTGAGGTTTGTCTGGTCAAAGTTAAATTGCTCACCATTTGTTTTTTACAGCAAAGAACTATTTTGGCATTTACCAGGGCTATGTGCATCAGCATGTAGAAACTAAATAAAAAAAAATTAGAAAAAGACAATGCGGTGCATGGGTATCGAACACACAGCTTTTTGCATATTTAATGTTTGCCTTTTTCATTAATATAATGTCTTTATTCCAAGCACATCATAACGCGGCTCTTGGCTTTACTATATAAATACTGTATTATAGATAATAACCGAAATCTGTTTGCTCCAATTTTTTGTGCGCCCATAGGAGCTCACCGCAACAAAGTAACATTTAGGCATCTTGTTTAAAAGCTTCTAAAGTTATTTGTCAATTTGTTTTTCACGGCAAACAACAATTTTGGTAATTATCAGCGCTATGTTCATCAGCATGTAGGAACTAAATCCAGAAGCGTTGGAAAAAGATGTTGCGGTGCATGGGTTTCGAACACACAGCTTTTTGCATTAATGATTTTAGCCTTTTTTATTGAAACAATGTCTTTATTCCAAGCACATCATAACGCGGCTCTTGGCTTTACTATATACATATGTATTATAGATAACAACCGAAATCTGTTTGCGCCAATTTTTTGTGCGCCCATAAGAGATTATCACAACAAAATAGCATTTAGGCAACTTGTTTGAAAGCTTCTAAAGATGTTTGTCATTTTGTTTTTCACGGCAAACAACTATTTTAGCAATTATCAGCGCTATGTGCATCAGCATGTAGGAACTAAATCCAGAAGCGTTGGAAAAAGATGTTGCGGTGCATGGGTTTCGAACACACAGCTTTTTGCATTAATGATTTTAGCCTTTTTTATTAAAAAAATGACTTTATTCTAAACAACCCATGATGCGACTCTAGGTTCCACTATAAAAATATGGTATCACAGAAAATAACAGAAAACTGTTCGCTTCAAACTTTGTGTGCGACTTTAAGAGCTCATCACGATGAAGTAGCAATTATGCAAATTTTTTGGAAGCTTTTAAAGTTAGTACAAATTTTTTAAAAACTTGGTTACTGTAGCGAATTGTGAATCTGAGATGCCTCGTTGTTTGCTATGAGCAAACTCTTTTCGAAAACTCTGTTCGTAGTTGCACTTTCCTATTATATATCTAAATATTGATCTACATTTTCCGACTGACCTTTCCTGAATTATCAAAAATTATCTTATATTTACATTCAAATAAACCTTTTTGTATTCTGACTTCCGATCGTGTGAACAGGGCGAATAAGTGTCTACATTTTTACAAGGCTCCTCAGTCAGCAGAATATATACCATATAGTTTAGACTGAAAAGTGACTAAACTATTTAAATTTCAGCAACTTGTCCAATGTTGCTTTTGTAAGTTTTTATTAAATGTTATAGCTATTAGAAAGCAATTTATATAATATGATTGATGCTATTTGAACCTTTTTCTGTGACAGGTTTTAGATTGCCATAAGTTTCTTTGGCATTGACAATTTTTAAAGTAGGTCAGATGATCAATTGCAGAATAACAACAAGGTTGGTGTTTCATACTTTTTCATAACAGTTTTTAAGTGAGCAGCGCAGGCGCCAGCGAGTCAGTTTAATTATTTTTGGCATCAGGCCTGTGTTACACAATCTCACTTACTCGTTAACGCGTCAACACTACCGCTAATCTTTAGCGGAACCAGTCGTCTGCAAAATTTTCTCTTTTTGATGTGAGTAATCTGTCTGAAATTCCTCAAGCCTAGACTTTCATTGAAAGTTCCGAGTTTAAAACGCACTGAATTGAACCCAAATTATTCACCGTTTCTATTTGCTACATACATTGTCGGGCTTTGAAAAGCCCTTAACTGCACATTTATTTTAAAAATTATCATCCAGATGACTGTGTGAGGATTGTCTGGTCAAAGTTAAATTGCTCACCAATTGTTTTTTACAGCAAAGGACTATTTTGGCGGTTACAAGCGCTATGTGCATCAGCATGTAGGAACTAAATTAAAAAGAGTTAAAAAAAATATTGCCGTGCATGGGTATCGAGCACACAGCTTTTCCCATATGTACTGTTGGCCTTTTTTGTTAAAAGTACAGAGTACAATAAGGTTTTTCACAGACTCGTAGAACCCAATTTGTTCATCGATTATATCCGCTAAACATATTGTCAAGCTTTGAAAAGCCATTAACTGTACACTTATTTCAAAAATAATCATTCGATTGACCATATAAAGTTTGTTTTGTCAAAATTAATTTGCTAACAATTTGTTTTCCATGGCAAACAACTATTTTGGCAATTATCAGCGCTATGTGCATCAGCATGTAGGAACTAAAATCAGAAGCGTTGAAAAAGATATGTCGTGCATGGGTATCGAACACACAGCTTTTTGCATATTTAATGTTTGCCTTTTTCATTAATACAATGTCTTTATTCCAAGCACATCATAACGCAGCGCTGGGCTTTACTATATAAATACTGTGTTATAGATAATAACCGAAATCTGTTTGCTCAAATTTGTTGCGCGCCCATAAGAGCTCATCACAACAAAGTAGCATTTAGGCAACTTGTTTGAAAGCTTCTAAAGTTATTTGTCAATTTGTTTTTCGCGGCAAACAACTATTTTGGCAATTATCAGCGCTATGTGCATCAGCATGTAGGAACTAAATCCAGAAACGTTGGAAAACGATATTGCGGTGCATGGGTATCGAACACACAGCGTTTTGCATTTATAATTTTGGCCATTTTTATTAAAGCAATGAATTTATTCTAAGCAAACCATGATGCGACTCTAGGTTCCACTATAAAAATACGGTATCACAGAAAATAACAGAAAACTGTTCTCATCAAACCTTTTGCGCGACTTTAAGAGCTCATCACAATGAAGTAGCATTCATGCAAAAATTTTGAAAGCTTTTAAAGTTTCCACAAATGTTTTAAAAACTTGGTTACTGTAGCGATTTGTGAATCTGAGATGTTTTGTGGTTTGCTATGAGCAAACTCTTTTCGAAAACTCTGTTCATAGTTGCACTTCCCTATTATATCTCTAAATATTGATCTACATTTTCTGACTGACCTTTCAAGAATTATCTTTTAATTACATTCAAACAAACCTTTTTGTATTCTGACTTCCGATCGTGTGAACAAGGCTCGTAAATGTCTACATTTTTACAAGGCTCCTCAGTCAACAGAATATATACCATATAGTTTAGACCGAAAAGTGACTAAACTATTTAAATTTCAGCAACTTGTCCAATGTTGCTTATGTAAATTTTTATTAAATGCTATAGCTATTAGAAAACAATTTATATAATATATGCTTGATGCTATTTGAACCTTGTTCTGTGACAGGTTTTAGATTGCCATAAGTTTCTTTGGCATTGACAATTTTTAAAGTAGGTCAGATGATCAATTGCAGAATAACAACAAGGTTGGTGTTTCATACTTTTTCATAACAGTTTTTAAGTGAGCAGCGCAGGCGCCAGCGAGTCAGTTTAATTATTTTTGGCATCAGGCCTGTGTTACACAATTTCACTTACTCGTTAACGCGTCAACACTACCGCTAATCTTTAGCGGAACCTGTCGTCTGCAAAACTTTCTCCTTTTGATGTGAGTAATCTGTCTCAAATTCTTCAGGCCTAGACTTTCATTGAAAGTTGCGAGTTTAAATCGCACTAAATAGAACCCAATATATTCATCGTTTATATCTGCTACACACATTTTCAAGCGTTGAAAAGCCCTTAACTGCACATCTATTTTGAAAATAATGATCCAGATGACTGTGTGAGGTTTGTCTGGTCAAAGTTAAATTGCTCACCATATGTTTTTTACAGCAAAGAACTATTTTGGCAGTTACAAGCGCTATGTGCATCAGCATGTAAAAACTAAATCCAAAAGAGTTGATAAAAAATATTGCCATGCATGTATATCGAACACACAGCCTTTTCCATATTTACTGTTGGCCTTTTTTGTTAAGAGTACAAAAAGGTTTTTTTCACATATACGTAGAACCCAATTTGTTCATCGATTATATCCGCTAAACATATTGTCAAGCTTTGAAAAGCCATTAACTGTACATTTATTTCAAAAATAATCATTCGATTGACCGTATGTAGTTTGTTTTGTCAAAATTAAATTGCTAACAATTTGTTTTTCACGGCAAACAACTATTTTGGCAATTATCAGCGCTATGTGCATCAGCATGTAGGAACTAAAATCAGAAGCGTTGGAAAAAGATATTGTCGTGCATGGGTATCGAACGCACAGCTTTTTGCATATTTAATGTTTGCCTTTTTCGTTAATACAATGTCTTTATTCCAAGCACACCATGATGCGACTCTTGGTTTCACTATAAAACCACGGTATCTCAGAAAATAACAGAAAGCTGTTCGCTTCAATTCTTCTATGCGTCTTTGTAAGCTCATCACAACAAAGTAGCATTTATTCAACTTTTTTGAAAGCTTCTAAAGCTACCACAAATACTTAAAACTTTTGGTTAATGTAGCGAATTGTGAATCTGATATGTCCTGCGGTTTGCAATGATTCATGAAAACTCTGTTCATAGTTGCACTTTCCTATTATATCTCTAAATATTGACCTAAACTTTCTGATCGACCTGTCAAGAACTATCTTTTAATTACATTTACACAATCTTTTTTTGACTCTGACTATACCAAATAGTCAGAGTCCAAGCAAATAGCAAGTATCATGTGTGTCAGTCAGTCACTATAATCCTTCTGGCACCAGTCGTCTGCCAGACAATCTCACCTAGTCACTAATTAGTCTAATCTATTGTCTCAAGTTTCGACTCAAACTCACACTTGAACTCTAATCTCCTCTCAATAGAACTCTATTGTTCTCCCTTTGGCTGGAATCATATAAAAGACAGCGCTGAGCTAATTGAGATTCACATCATCATTGGACTTGGAGAGGGAACGTGCTTCGAAGAAGGGTTCGTCAAAACCCTGTAGTGTCAAAGTGGTAATAATATACAATTATTTTACCGCGTGAGCTCAATTGCATACTTATAACGTCGGCATAAGTTATTTAAGCGGACCGTTAATTTAGTGCTCCAGATCAACGCAGCACAATTTCTACAATACAGCTTACGCTTTGTAATTTTCAACGATGGAGTTCATGACTAAGGTTTCTAAGGTTGGTAAGTTTTATTTTGTTGTTCTTCGCTTCGCCTTTGTATGTGATAATTTTTTAATTCAAGTTTTACATTTTGCAGGGATTTTTAATCATTTTTTTTGGTTTTAATGGCACAGTAAGTAGTTTTGGTGTTCTGGTGAAAATGTGAGAAAAGAGTTAAAGTAAATGATATATAAGACATACAGTTACCTAATTAGAAAGACCGCAAGCAAAAATAGATGCTGGAAAACTAAAAATGTGTGTTTGCTTTCCCTTTGTGACAGGAAGCTTTGAAGATTCAGTTTCGGTGTCTTGTTGATGTTTGCTTTTATTATTGGTTTTAGTATCTTGGTTGGGCTGTCGGTTTTAGGTTTTGGCTTCCACTTTGCTTGTTAGGTGTCGGTGTAGTGCCTGCTTGACTTCTTGCTCCTTAGGTTTTAATGCTCGGTTGTTTCAGTTCGTTTATGGCATGTGTTTGTTTGAACTTTAGTTTCTCATATAGCTTGTGCCAATTAGTTGTAGTGGTCAGGTGTTTATATTTCGATTTTAATGTGCGGTCTTTTTAAATAGGTTTTAGTTTTCGGAAATGAATGTAAGTTTTTTTCTCTTCTCAATTTCTTACCAGACCAGCTTCTGACAAACCATTATAAAGTTGTTTAAACATTGATGAAATGCTAAAACAATGTATTAAGTCTCTTCAATGTTAGCTGTATTGAAAATAGTCAGAAAATTCTCTCAAAAATGTCTTTAGCCAATTTCTAGCTCGGTCATTTTTTAGATTTTATGTATGTATTTTGGAATGTTAAACAATATTTTTTGATCAAGTATTCTCACTTGCACTAAAAAATCAATGCAAAAGCCTTTTGCTTGTTGCTTAAAATAAAAATTCTCTTTGAGTACAATAATTTTGTCACACTGCATGACAGAGCTGATGACAAATGTGGCTGGCAACTTGCCACTCCGTTTTATTACGACTTGCATAAAATTAGTGTTGTTTGAAATGTTTACGTGTTTACTTGTTAAATGTTTACGTTCAAAAGGTTTGATAGTTTTACAAAGTTAGCCATTTTACTATTGTTTTACTAAAACACCAAATCATTGCGGTAAAGATGGCGTGGCTGACCCTTTTTCTTTGTCACGTTGAAAAGCAACACTATGTCTTGTTTGTCAGATTTGAAAAAGTCGCCAATTTGAATTAACTTCGCTGTTTTGGAAACCTATATTGTCTGCATAATTTTGAAAAGTGGCATGTCATATTGCAGCAATAATGTATGATCCTTTTTAAAAGTTGATATCTGGCACATTGTCTCATGAGTTGCTCGTAACTCTCATAGCTCGTCTAATTAGTTCACATGATTTTGTATTCATTTTGCTTAATCTCTTGGCAACTCAACTCAGTTGTATCCTTCATGAGAGGAACTGCTGATATGGTATGACAGAAGTAGTTGGAGACTCGTAAGGAATCCATGTGTGTGGTGAAGCAGTTGTATCTATGAAGGTGAAACAGCTCCCTCCTCTTTATTCTCAAGGCTGTTTTTGAAAAAGAAGGTACGTTGTATAAATGTTATAAAGTTTTCTGTGCTTAACAAAATTTTAATAATTTGTTGCTTGCAATAATTTAGTACTAAAGTAAATGGTTCCTTGCTTTGTTGATGTCATTGCTTTTCGAATTTTTTATTCCTGTCATTTTTATTTCATGCTAGTTCGTTCTGTTCCGCCGCCAATCGTTTGCTCGTTTGTCAACCGTTCATCGTGTGTTCGATCGACATTCCTCGCCGATTTGTCGTTGTCGCTTGTTATTGTTCATTTGTAAATTTAATTTTCTTGATTTTTGCATTTATTCTTCATGTTATTGGTATCTATTTTAACCATGCTCCTTACATGTTGTTAATTGCAACCATTTACAATTTTAGAATTATATTTAGGGTGTGAATTGCTTTGGTGCTTAAGGTTATGGTTGAGTTGGGAATTTACGCTTTTCATTAGGCTAATAGGCTGATTATACATGTAGGTCACAAATCGCGGACTTTTGCTCAGACAGTCTATGTTGGCCTACATTGCTTTTGGTATTGCTAAAGGGCTTTTGTTATTACAATATACAGAGGCCAAAGTCTATAGCGAATTCTAAGTCTATAGCGAATTCTAAGTCTATAGCCAATTCTAAGTTCTAAGTCTATAGCCAATTCTAAGTCTATAGCGAATTCTAAATCTATAGCGAATTCTAAGTCTATAGCGAATTCTAAGTCTATAGCGAATTCTAAGTCTATAGCGAATTCTAAGTCTATAGCGAATTCTAAGTCTATAGCGAATTCTAAGTCTATAGCGAATTCTAAGTCTATAGCGAATTCTAAATATCTTAAGGGAACCATTTTCATGTGAGCAGCATTACTGACCAACTGAGTTTAGAATGTCGCAATGGGTTTTTATATGACAGCCAGATAGCCGCTATTGTTGAGCGGTTTCTTTTGTATCACGCAAACCTTTTCTATGACCCTCTATTTTACTAGATATTTTAGGTCTTATTTTTTTCCCACTGTCCCGAAACGCTATAGAGCGGACTCTAGGTATATGACCCTCTATTTTACTAGATATTTTTTGGTCTTATTTTTTCTCCACCGTCCCGAAACGCTATAGAGCGGACTCTAGGTATATGACCCTCTATTTCACTAGATTTTTTTTGGTCTTATTTTTTCTCCACCGTCCCGAAACGCTATAGAGCGGACTCTAGGTATATGACCCTCTATTTCACTAGATTTTTTTTGGTCTTATTTTTTTTTCCCATGTGTAAGTCATGGTCAAGCTTTGAAAAGCCATTAACTGTACATCTATTTTAAAAATAATCATTCAATTGACCGTATGAAGTTTGTTTTGTCAAAGATAAATTGCTAACAATTTGTTTTTCACAGGAAACCACTATTTTGGCAATTATCAGCGCTATGTGCATCAGCGTGTAAGAACTAAATCCAAAAGTAATGGAAAAAAATAATGCGGTGCATGGGTATCGAACACCCAGCTTTTTGCATATTTAATGTTTGCCTTTTTCATTAATACAGTGTCTTTATTCTAAGCACATCATAACGCGGCTCTTGGCTTTACTATATAAATACTGTATTATAGATAATAACCGAAATCTGTTTGCTTCAATTTTCATCACAACAAAGTAGCATTTAGGCAACTTTTTGAAAGCTTTTAAGTTATCTGTCAATATGTTTTTCACGACAAACAACTATTTTGGCAATTATCAGCGCTATGTGCATCAGCATGTAGGAACTGAATCCAGAAGCGTTGGAAAAAGATATTGCGGTGCATGGGTTTCGAATACATAGCTTTTTGCATTTTTAATGTTTGCCTTTTTCATTAATACAATGTCTTTATTCCAAGCACACCATGATGGGACTCTTGGTTCCACCATAAAGTTACGGTATCACAGAAAATAACAGAAAACTGTTCGCTTTGATTTTTCTGTGCGCCTTTGTCAGCTCATCACTACAAAGTAGCAATTATGCAACTTTTTTGAAAGCTTTTAAAGTTACCACAAATGTTTTAAAAACTTGGTTACTGTAGCGAATTGTGAATCTGAAATGTCTTGTTGTTTGCAATGAGCAAACTCTTTTCGAAAACTCTGTTCATAGTTGCACTTTCCTATTATATCTCTAAATATTGATCTACATTTTCTGACTGACCTTTCAAGAATTATCTTTTAATTACATTCAAACAAACCTTTTTGGAATCTGACTTTTGGTCATGTGAACAGGGCTAATAAGTGTCTACATTTTTACAAGGCTCCTCAGTCAGCAGAATATATACCATATAGTTTAGACTGAAAAGTGACTAAACTATTTAAATTACAGCAACTCGTTCAATGTTTCTGGTGTTAATTTTTATTATTTGTTAGCGCAGCTAGTAATCAATTTATATAACTTGATTTATGCTATTTGAACCTTGTTCTGTGACAGGTTTTAGATTGCCATAAGTTTCTTTGGCATTGGCAATTTTTAAAGTAGGTCAGATGATCAATTGCAGAATAACAACAAGGTTGGTGTTTCATACTTTTTCATAGCAGTTTTTAAGTGAGCAGCGCAGGCGCCAGCGAGTCAGTTTAATTATTTTTGGCGTTGGGCCTGTGTTACACAATCTCACTTACTCGTTAATGTGCCAACACTACTGCTAATCTTTAGCGGAACCAGTCGTCTGCAAAACTTTCTCCTTTTGATGTGAGTAATCTGTCTCAAATTCCTCAAGCCTTGACTTTCATTGAAAGTTGCGAGTTTAAACCGCACTGTATAGAACCCAATTTGTTCATTGTTTATATCTGCTACACACATTTTCAAGCGTTGAAAAGCCCTTAACTGCGTATCTATTTTGAAAATAATGATCCAGATGACTGTGTGAGGTTTGTCTGGTCAAAGTTAAATTGCTCACCATATGTTTTTTACAGCAAAGAACTATTTTGGCAGTTACAAGGGCTATGTGCATCAGCATGTAGAAACTAAATCCAAAAGAGTTGAAAAAAAAGTATTGCCATGCATGGATATCGAACACACAGCTTTTTCCATATTTACTGTTGGCCTTTTTTGTTAAGAGTACAGAATACAAAAAGGTTTTTTTCACAGATCCGTAGAACCCAATTTGTTCATCAATTATATCCGCTAAATATATGGTCAAGCTTTGAAAAGCCATTAACTGTACATCAATTTTAAAAATAATCATTCAATTGACCGTATGAAGTTTTTTTTGTCAAAATTAAATTGCTAACAATTTGTTTTTCACGGCAAACATCTATTTTGGCAATTATCAGCGCTATGTGCATCAGCATGTAGGAACTAAATTCAGACGAATTGGAATAAGATATTGCGGTGCATGGGTATCGAACACCCAGCTTTTCGCATATTTAATGTTTGCCTTTTTCATTAATACAATGTCTTTATTCCAAGCACATCATAACGCGGTTTTTGGCTTTACTATATAAATACTGTATTATAGATAATAACCGAAAGCTGTTTGTTTCAATTTTTTTGCGGACCTTCAAGCGCTCATCACAACAAAGTAGCATTTAGGCAACTTTTTGAAAGCTTTTCAAGTTATCTGTCAATTTGTTTTTCACGGCAAACAACAGTTTTGGCAATTATCAGCGCTATGTGCATCAGCATGTAGGAACTAAATTCAGACGCATTGGAATAAGATATTGCGGTGCATGGGTATCGAACACTCAGCTTTTTGCATATTTAATGTTTGCCTTTTTCATTGATACAATGTCTTTATTTCAAGCACATCATAACGCGGCTCTTGGCTTTACTATATAAATATGTATTATAGATAATAACCGAAATCTGTTTGCTCCAATTTTTTGTGCGCCCATAAGAGTTCATCACAACAAAATAGCATTTAGGCAACTTGTTTGAAAGCTTTTAAAGTTGTTTGTCACTTTGTTTTTCACGGCAAACAACTATTTTGGCAATTATCAGCGCTATGTGCATCAGCATGTAGGAACTAAATCCAGAAGCGTTTCAAAAAGATGTTGCGGTGCATGGGTTTCGAACACACAGCTTTTTGCATTTATGATTTTAGCCTTTTTTATTAAAACAATGTCTTTATTCTAAACAAACCATGATGTGACTTTAGGTTCCACTATAAAAATATGGTATCACAGAAAATAACAGAAAACTGTTATATGTGATAATTTTTTAATTCAAGTTTTACGCTTTGCAGGGATTTCTAATCATTTATTTTGGTTTTAATGGCACAATTAGTAGTTTTGGTGTTCTGGTGAAAATGTGAGAAAAGAGTTAAAGTAAATGATACATAAGACACACAGTTACCTAATTATAAAGACCGCAAGCAAAAATAGATGCTGGAAAACTAAAAATGTGTGTTTGCTTTCCCTTTGTGACAGGAAGCTTTGAAGATTCAGTTTCGGTGTCTTGTTGATGTTTGCTTTTATTATTGGTTTTAGTATCTTGGTTGGGCTGTCGGTTTTAGGTTTTGGTTTCCACTTCGCTTGTTAGGTGTCATTGTAGTGCCTGCGTGACTTCTTGCTCCTTAGGTTTTATTGCTCGGTTGTTTCAGTTCGTTTATGGCATGTGTTTGTTTGAACTTTAGTTTCCCATACAGCTTGTGCCAATTAGTTGTAGTGGTCAGGTGTTTATATTTTGATTTTAATGTGCGGTCTTTCTAAATAGGTATTAGTTTTCGGAAATGAATGTAAGTTTTTTCTCTTCTCAATTTCTTACCAGACCAGTTTCTGACAAACCATTATAAAAATGTTTTAACATTGATGAAATGCTACAACAATTTAATTAAGTCTTCTCAATGTTAGCGTTATTTAAAATAGTCAGAAAATTCTATCAAAAAATGTCTTTAACCAATTTCAAACTTGGTAATTTTTTAGATTTTACCAATCATTGTTTTATCTCATCACCAGCCTATTTGAGATTTATATTAGTTGAGGAAAGTTTCGCAGAAGAGGAAAAGTGACTTGAAGCTCAAAAGAACTCTATACAGATATACAAATGAAAAGTATTTTCACAAAAAGGCCAGTAGCACAGAACCTTTAACCCCTTTTGCTTGTTGCTTAAGATAAAAATTATCTTTGAGTACAATAACTTTGTCACACTGCATGACAGAGCTGATGAAAAATGTGGCTGGCAACTTGCCACTCCGGTTTATTAAGACTTGCATAAAATTAGTGTTGTTTGAAATGTTTACGTGTTTACTTGTTAAATGTTTACGTTCAAAAGGTTTGATAGTTTTACTAAGTTAACAATTTCGCTATTGTTTTACCAAAACACCAAATCATTGCTGTAAAGATGGCGTGGCTGACCCTAGTTCTTTGTCAGGTTGCAAAATGATGTGTCAATCTACCACAAAAATAGTAATTCAATGCTTTTTCTCAATTTTTTTAATTCAAAACTCTTTTTTAGAGTTGTATGCTACAATGTATTTCGTTTATTTTATCCAAAAATCAAGGTAGCCCGGTGTAATAATTAAAAATTAAACATTTTTCAGTTGAGAAGTTTGACTGCGACAAAAACCTTTTTCAACTTGGCTGTTTAAGCAAGACTATGTCTTGTTTGTCAGATTTGAAAAAGTCGCCAATTTGAATTAACTTCGCTGTTTTGGAAAACTATATTGTCTGTATAATATTGAAAAGTGGCATGTCATGTTGCAGCAATAATGTATGATCCTTTTTAAAAGTTGATATCTGGCACATTGTCTCATGAGTTGTTCGTAACTCTCATAGCTCGTCTAATTAGTTTGCATGCTTTTGTATTCATTTTGCTTAATCTCTTGGCAACTCAACTCAGTTGTATCCTTTATGAGAGGAACTGCTGATATGGTATGACAGAAGTAGTTGGAGACTCGTAAGGAATCCATGCAAGTGGTGAAGCAGTTGTATCTCTGAAGGTGAAGCAGCTTCCTCCTGTTTATTCTCAAGGCTGTTTTTGAAAAAGAAGGTACGTTGTATAAATGTTATACAGTTTTCTGTGCTTAACAAAATTTTAATAATTTGTTGCTTGCAATAATTTGGTACTAAAATAAATGGTCCCTTGTTTTGTTGATGTCAGTGCTTTTCGAATTTTTTATTTCTGTCATTTATATTTCATGCTAGTTCGTTCTGTTCCGCCGCCGATCGTTTGCTCGTTTGTCAACCGTTCATCGTTTGTTCGATCGACATTCCTCGCCGATTTGTCGTTGTCGCTTGTTATTGTTCATTTGTAAATTTAATTTTCTTGATTTTTGCATTTATTCTTCATGTTATTGGTATCTATTTTAACCATGCTCCTTACATGTTGTTAATTGCAACCATTTACAATTTTAGAATTATATTTAGGGTTTGAATTGCTTTGGTGCTTAAGGTTATGGTTGAGTTGGGAATTAACGCTTTTCATTAGGCTAATGGGCTGATTATACATGTAGGTCACCAATCGGGGACTTTTGCTCAGACAGTCTATGTTGGCCTACATATCTTTTGGTATTGCTAAAGGGCCTTTGTTATCACAGTATAAAAATGCCAAAGTCTATAGCGAATTCTAAGTCTATAGCGAATTCTAAGTCTATAGCGAATTCTAAGTCTATAGCGAAGTCTATAGCAAATTCTAAGTCTATAGCGAATTCTGAGTCTATAGCGAATTCTAAGTCTATAGCGAGTTCTAAGTCTATAGCGAATTCTAAGTCTATAGCGAATTCTAAGTCTATAGCGAATTCTAAGTCTATAGCGAATTCTAAGTCTATAGCAAATTCTAAGTCTATAGCGAATTCTGAGTCTATAGCGAATTCTAAGTCTATAGCGAATTCTAAGTCTATAGCGAATTCTAAGTCTATAGCGAATTCTAAGTCTATAGCGAATTCTAAGCCTATAGCGAATTCTAAGTCTATAGCGAATTCTAAGTCTATAGCGAATTCTAAGTCTATAGCCGATTCTAAGTCTATAGCCAATTCTAAGTCTATAGCGAATTCTAAGTCTATAGCGATTGTGAATTCTAAATAACTTAGGGTTACCATTTCCATGTGAGCAGCATTACTGACCAACAGAGGTTTGAATGTCGCAATGGGTTTTTTATGACAACCAGATAGCCGCTATTGTTGAGCGGTTTCTTTTTTATCACTCAAACCTTTTCTATGACCTTCTATTTTACTAGATATTCTTTGGTCTTATTTTTTCCCCACCCTCCCGAAACGCTATAGAACGGACTCTAGGTATGTGAGCCTCTATTTTACTAGATATGTTTTGGTCTTATTTTTTCCCTACCGTCCCGAAACGCTATAGAGCGGACTCTAGGTATGTGAGCCTCTATTTTACTAGATATGTTTTGGTCTTATTTTTCCCCACCGTCCCGAAACGCTATAGAGCGGACTCTAGGTATGTGAGCCTCTATTTTACTAGATATGTTTTGGTCTTATTTTTTCCCCACCGTCCCGAAACGCTATAGAGCGGACTTTAGGTATGTGAGCCTCTATTTTACTAGATATGTTTTGGTCTTATTTTTTCCCCACTGTCCCGAAACGCTATAGAGCGGACTCTAAGTATGTGAGCCTCTATTTTACTAGATATGTTTTGGTCTTATTTTTTCCCACCGTCCCGAAACGCTATAGAGCGGACTCTAGGTATATGACCCTCTATTTTACTAGATATTTTTTGGTCTTATTTTTCCCCACCGTCCCGAAACGGTGGGGAAAAATAAGATGGTACATAGAAGGCCCTGAGAGGGTTAAAGGTTGAATAAAAAAATAATTTCGTTTAACAACAATGCTGTCTTATCTAAAAACAACAAAAAATATATATTTTGGTTTACGTCATGTTTTTCTCAATTTAATCTATACTTGATAATGGTAATCAAAGTTTAGGGTCATAAAAATGCTGTTGATAAAGTAGGTCAAATATGGTAAGTATATTTAAAACTCACATGTATATTTTCATTTTCAAGTGATAATTCAAAGCTGCACGTAGTATTACCTGTTCTGCCAAAAATTTTCGTTTGACTGAACATGTAAAAAATGTTCCTGTTTCTAACCAATTTTAAGTCAAATTTCATTTCAAGCCAATGTGAGTAAGTTTTAAATCAAAATTTAAGCATGATAATTGAACAGATTGCATTTTTAATATTTTAATTAGTATTTTGACCAGCCTAAATAGTTTTGTTAAACTTACTAGTTGAAAATTACATAGAAAAATTGTCTTTAATTTTGAGATACTATGAGAATATTTAGTCTAAAATATTGAAAAAAATAGTTTCAATTTGCTCATATTATAAAATCAAGTTATTTCATGTGTTAAAAAAACATAGACTCTTTTCCCGCTTTACTTACATTTGTTGTGGGTCAAAAGTTTAGCATCTTCGAAAAAACTATTATTACTAATATAGCTTGGAGCATTATTATCATTATTATTATCATTATCAATAGCAATCACTGGAACTATTACTTCCGGTGATGTAATAATAGTTCCAGTGATGTAATAACTGATGTTAACTGGACTTAACAGTTAAGATTTCTTTCTTAAACTTTTCTGAATGCCATCACCTTTTAACAATGTCTTCTCTTTTTTCATTGACTTTCTCCTGCAGTATAAAGTCAGGCTTTCTGCTTCGCAAGATTGACTGCACATTAAATGGCGACTGGCACCTTAATAAGTTATCTTCCACTGGCATAGCATAGCTGGTACAAGCAAACATTTTTACTCTAGGCTCTGCTGTCTAGTACAACCTCTCATATTATTCATCTTATTCATCCCCTTTGGGTACTGCCAACCATATCTGTGTTGCAGCTAGAACTAGATATAGTACCTCATCATAGTAGCTGCATTCGCACACCTTGCATTTTTTGGTTTTCTTTTCCACACCATGAATTTCCCTTGTCCTTCTAACTCATTAATCAAGTTCAACAACTTGATATTATCTGAAAGTTTGCAACTATATATTGCAGTAATAGGTATAGAACTCAACAGTGTAACTAGTAAAAATAAATTTGCTTATTATTGGACAGCTTCAGTACATCACCCGGGTCATCAAAACCATTAGGACATCAAAAATATTTTTAGACAGACAAATAAAGTGGTGTAAAATGAAAATATATATTTATATAATATTATATATATGTATGATAATATTATAGATAATACTATATAGTAATATAAATTAAAGACCAAATAATGACAATGTAACACTTTTACTATGACGGGAACATGTTCAGTCTCTTTCTCTTTTCTCTTTTACCTAAATATTTACCATACTCTTATCATTAGCTTGGTTTTACTTTTATTGTAGTAAAAACTGTTTGAATTCTATTGCGGAAAAACCCAGAACTAGTTCAATACTAGTTTATACTAGGGTAACCTATCCAGTGGCATAAAAAAAACTTCACAGCAGGAAAACTACACGGGAGCTGCGGACTGCTACAGTTTTAGCATTTATCACTCTTAGTCGAAGATTAGACTTTAGGCTGAGACTATTGATTGAGGTAATATCTATCTATCTATTGAAGTAATATCTATCTATCTAATCTATAATTCTTAAACTTAAGATTAAAGTTAAAATATGGACTCTTATGTTTATGTCTACTGAAATCAACATCTGCTAGTCTATCTCTAGCATCGATGGAAATTGCACTGCACAAATGACAAAAGTAATTTACCGATTGCGAACAGTAATTTACCGATTGATAGAACATTCTACTCAGACACATTCACTTAAATTTGGAAAATGACCCAAAAAGATATATTTCTCATTGTGTAGTGAATTTCTGATTGTTTTTAGTCAAGCACAGCGTTCTAAGTAATTTTTTGGGCTTGTCGGTTTGACAGTAAGTTGCCAGTAGACTGGCTGCTGCGGCATATTTCCTTATATTTAGTTTTTCTTTAAAAGAATTATTATAATTTATCTTAGAGCTTGTTTCTTGAATAATACATCATAGTGTACAGTGCAGTACAACAGATAATATCTATTGTCGGTATTGTATTATCTATCATAGTCATTGTTTTATGCACATTTTCTGTACATAAAATAATAGCTAAGACTGCTTGATACAAAATAACTATACAAGTGCATTACTGCGGAGTTGGTCTCTTTTAGTCTTCAAAAAAAGCACATTTATTGACAAATACAACGCAATGATAATAAGAAGGTTCAACAACATAAAAAATTCAGCTGGCATTTTTTCTCGCAGCCTTCTTTAGCAAGTTGTTGGCTCGAGCCCGAATCACTGTAACACTTCTGTTAGGCAGCGTTGAGTGTTTAGCATCCAACACTGATCTTGTTGGCAGTTTGCCTGATTTTTCAGTCCAGTGCTTGTCAAATTCTGCTATTTCCTCTGCACTTTACCGTTTTCTGCTGACTGAAATAGTAAATAATGTGAATTATCATTTATAAAAATCTGATAAGCTATGGCTTTGATGAATCACATATCATTGCTCAGCTCCATTCAAAAGTTAAATAAGCTGATTTACGTGCTGCAAGTCAAAACAGAATTGATGGTTTCTAAGATACAAGTGAACAATAAGGACATTAAGGCTCGTTAGTGTCATTTCTCATTTAGTAATATAATACTTAACCAATGTATTGTTATTCAAAACACACATATACTGTAGAAGGTATTTTGATGACCACTTCTATATACTACTTTAGTAGCTAATTATGAAATGAACTAAATGGTGTGCCACTTGCATGCATGCGATAGAGCAGTTTGGATTTCTATTTGCTTCAAATTATTAGAGAAATGATCAGGATTAACATTCATTGAGCAGTCTCAATGGCCAGTGTTCAGAACGATTGCTGCTAAGCTTAGTGTGACCTGACTGGGTAGCTATTTATTTAGTCATTAATTAGGCTAATACTTGACCTATGGGGTCAACCAATGTGGTTAAACACCATTGTTCAGGTGTTCATTGAAACCACTAATGCCTAGATTGCTCTAGATACCTAAATGCCTCTGACTAGGAGAGCTATGTTTTGTAACCTGACAGCAGCAGAACACAAAGACTAGTGTCAGCATTTATGTAGGCAACGAATTTGACTGAAATACTTGAAAAGTTAGACACCTTTATTTTTTATACTGCATTTGAGCTACAGCAAAATAATCACGCTTGGTTCCCTAGTACATTGTGTTAGTTTAAAGCCACTTATCATAGCATCAGCCACATTTAATCTGATGTCTGAAAATCACTCTTCGGTGTTGATAATCCATGTATGTCACTCTGCACTTATTTAAAATCAATGCATTTTTGATTAGATGCTACTACACAAAGAGAATTATACCCTTGGGTTCTTTTTTTAAATTCATGCATTAGTGATTTGCAAATATATGAAAGCAGAGCCTTATTTAAAACTAAAATCTTGTTGCGTCAATATTTGCAAAGTTATGCTTGCTATTTTAACCTTGACCCAAAACTTCAATATTATAACATTCTGAAATACAGCTAAATTGACATAAGGTAGAATCTTAATTTGAAGGCCATGTTCATTCGAGTGCTATTCTAGAAGTGTTGAAAACTAGAGTGTCACCCTTTAATTGACAACCACATCCAGCTGACTGCGACTTCAACATTCTTTGATCTTTGGATCCGATTTTGGACAGGATGGATAGAAAAATGTTGACAAATTTTTACTAACGATGACTCAGTTACAACAATAGCAATTAATACTTTTGTCAATGCATATTGAAGCGATTTTTCTAACTTCTAAGCTTTACAGTGTTTTCGTTAAAGCTTTGAAAGCAGCACCGTGGAAATAATTAATAACTCTATCAGGCTGATAATAATTTTATTGTTTAAGCGGCCTTGATAGTTCGGCATATATGAAAAAACGGTTTAGCAAATATGATGAAATCTGTACTACTATTTGAGGCTAAAATTTCTTGCACATGCTACAGCATTAGAATAAGCAGTTAACAATGGCATTTTGCAAGCTCAGCGCCCAGTGTATATGTTATCACTGAATCACAGCTTAGTTTGTGTGTTATATAGTTTTTATGTGTTTTTTTCAAAAGAAGTAACGTTCACTTGAACGGCGGCGTTCTATCTTTAACCGTCATCTATTATAGTACAGGTCTAGTAGAGGGGCGTTTAAATGAATGGGGATTCAATTAGAGATTACATAATATTTTATTAACCCTTTCACCGCTGCATGCGCATTTAGGTGAAATCAATGGACGACCGGCATATGTGCATCTTGCGAATTTCCTGGCAATTGCGTAGTAACTTAATTTTATTATTCGTTGACAACATAACTAACAGTCTTTAAGACTTTTTAGGGTATTGACAGTGTTGTCCAAAAGTTTCCCTGTAAAATTACCCTAAACTCACAGAGCAATTTTAAATTTTTGTTTAGGACTTTTCAACATAAAAAGAAACATTTCTTCTTTCTGATTTTTGAAATATTTAGTGCTATTATAGCTTTCGCAAGTACATCCAGAATTGAAAACAGATAATTACTTATGTTGATAACATTATTGATGATTGTTGATGACTGACGGATTAAGATTTTAGTGATTACACATATAATTAAAGTAGCAGCTCCAATAGTGACTCCAATGGTGGTCAAAGTAATAGTTTTTGTAAGAGTAAGGAACATGGTAGAGCATTGGTTTTTGAGATTCGAAGGGATCGTAGCTTCACATAGCATTAGCAATGCACGAAGTAGGAATGCATTAAGTTTTTTGAATAGTACTATTTTTTAACGTGTTGGAAAAATAAAATCTATAACAAAAAGGTTTTAGATAGAGTTGAAGCTAATAAAAATTGAACATATATTATGAAACACAATCGACAATTTTTGCCACTATAATTGGAAGGGTTAAAAAATGCAGTGTCATGGCATTCAAACATAGATTTTATAGTAATATTATTTCTTATAAATTTTTTGAAATAAAACTTTTATTAATGTGGCACGCTCTTGTGGAAACTAACCGTTAATCAGCAACATACCCCCTTCAAGAAAGCGTCCAGCTGTGCTTCGTACCATTTTCTATCTGGTGGATATAGTGCTTGGATGCAGTGACCAGGTTTCTACCAAAAGAAGCAAAACAATTTTAATAGCCCAAACAGATGTTATGCAGATTAAAAAGTGATGCAAAAGATGCCTGTTGTTTTTAGGTTTTTCAGCAAACCCGTGTCCCTACCTCCCATTACTAAAATTCTATGAAGCTGTAATATTTTATCTCATGCGATATTCTTCTACAAAATTGAAACATAAATTTTAAAGCTTCAACAATTTAAAGGATTTCATTTACTCCAGTCACTTACTTATGACTCAGCCTCTAGTTTAAATCCGTATCAAATTACGACTAAAATGCATCAACTTGTTAATTACAATGAAAATAATACATTATCATAACTTTATACTGCCCTAAGCAAGCAAAACGCCCTATCTGAAAAGTTTTTCAAAATTCACTTTTTTGTGCTTATATGTAATTTAGGTTGAGATCTAACATGTCTCGAAATTTCATATATCTGAGACCACCAGAAATAGCACTTTTCACAATGTGCAAAACGCCCTATCCACATTTACCACACATAAAGTGGCAATCAAAGCGCTCTATCTGCAGATACAGCGTTTTGATTGGCCTGAACATACACAAAGTTGGACATTATGAGCAGCATTATGTAATCAAAGAGTATATAAACAAAGGGAAGCGAAACTGAAGCATATATATTTGGTTGTTTCAAGGCAGCTCATACAAGCTAGTGCACTTCTAAGTGCTCAATCTTATTGCTATATTTTTTATCATAATATATTTATTATGACAAGACGATATCTAAGTGACAAAAGTCTCGATTTAAAGATCCGACTCAGAGATTTGATGAAAAATTTGTTTTAATTACATGTCCATTGGAAGGTTTTGCTTTTTTAAAATACTGACATTATTGCACTCAGTTGTTTGCTTTAAATTATTTTCAATAAAAGCGTTTGATCTTTTTTAAACTACTATTTTACTTATTCCTTTCATTTCATAACATCAGGTTTGAAGGATACCTAGATCTTTGATCATCTCTTAACTTTTGAGCTAAATATGGCTATTACAGGGTTTTAATCCATGTGTTGACTGGATGAGTAATAGGAATTGCAACATATATCATTTTGTTGACTAATTGCTGGTTAATATCAGAATTTAAACTTGTAATCTTTTGATAATCCAGTCATGGCAAATGGTCTTGTGGCAAACTAACAATGAGAAACCAGTCCAATTAAGCAATCAAAAGGCCCTATCTGCAGTGATAGGGCGTTTTGATTGCCTAGTGCCAGCTTAGTAAATTGTCAATTTAAGCAAACAAAATGCCCTAAGTGAAATAACTCCTTTGATTTTAAAGTTTCACGAAAAAAAAATTCAGTAAAGATTGTTGGATATCTCACCATAATAAATAAAAAAAACAACTAAAATACTGCTAATACTGATGCCAGGCTCGACCAAAACGCGTTTGTGCTTGTGCTGAACAATTTACAAATATCAAAGATACAGCGTTTTGCTTGCTCAGGGCAGTATAGTATAGGCTACTAATAATTCTGCCTGTTTGGTGCTATCAATCAGCTAACACTACTAATCAGAATAAAAAGCATCCATAATTATTTTAATGCTTTTTAAAAAGTTACAAAAGTTAGGAGCATCGACAGAGTCACAGATATTCATCAATTGCTGGCTACTGTGCTATATGTTACCATAACTATTTTAATGTGTGTCGGTTAATCTCACAAAGCTACCCTTGTGTATAATTACAAAGTTATCATTGTATGAAAATTAGTAATAATTTCATTTTTTTAGCATTATAAAGTTGGGGTTTCTTGACCTTTTTAACTTGACAATATTACGATCTTGCAATTAAGGCAGTAAAATCCAAATCCAAATTAGCTGCGAAAACCTATGCATTGTTGTTTGCCGTCGCAATTTGATGACATGAGTAAGTTGCTTAGATATAGTATTTAAAGTGGCTCGCCCTAAAGGTCAAAAATGGCCACTACCGGTCTAACCTTTTGCATTGGTATTGAGGCGAAGTAAAATACTTTTTCATGATGCCTTTTCACCATAATATGGTACAATTAATTCAATGACAAAATTGGCAAAAGTAATATAAAACAATTGTGACAAACAAATATACCAATTGTGACATGCTTAGTCTGTTCTTCTGCTGCTGCAAAACCCTAAATGGCTAGACGCGTGAAAAAAGCAAAATGTTTAGCGGCTACAATCTCGCTAGAAGGTTGAACTTATGTGATAAGTCTTTAGGTTGTGTAGGAATGAGAGGTTGGCTTGTTTCTTACAATCTATTTAATCAATTGACTAGCATGCAAGAAGATAGCAAGCCATGCCACATTAGGAGAATGAGTCACTTTAAGCACAAACCACAATTGCATAAGTACATAGGTCATTTCTGCTAGTGAGAAGACCTTGGAGAATAAGACCACATTATGCAATTCTGTGAAGATTTTATTACTGCAGTTATACTTGTGCTGCAATATTTCTAATAGAGTAAAAAGCAAATGAGCTGCCCAACCACAACCTCCTTCATTATAAAGTTACAAAGAATAGGAATAACAACAATAGCTTTCATTCGGAGGCTGAGGCTATTGAGAAGTAGAAAGTGAATTAGCTAAGCAGGCAATAGTAGAACAGACATAATAAGAGCATAGGCATCATGATTGATGTGTATGCAGGCAATGAATTTATGTACAATTTCACTACCAAATATTTTAGTAAAGCTAGACACCTTTGGCTAAAGAGTGCTAGATATAGGTCAAAACAAGCCAGTGACAAATCTCACGTTATGCATCCTTGTTTGGACACTTTATTTCTAAAGTGTTTAATGCATTGGAAGTTTAACATAAAAGTGTGCCAAGAATGCACAAAGAACATTGACAGCAATAACTGCATAGTACTGACAGCAATAACTGAATAGAACATGATGTTTAATTAAAATGTAACATAAAAATAAACGTTTTATTTTGTTTTGGTAAGCTTGCAGCAAAAATGTTTGCTGTGCACATAAAATATTGTTTTGCTCCAAATACTTTACAAACAAGTAATAATAACTTTATTGATGCAAATTGTACTGAAATTATATTTGCTACGAGCACCAATGGAAGTCAAAATAAGTAATACAATTCTTACAGACCTTTTAAAAACAATGGCCTTTGCTGCTACAGAAAAGTGAGTAGACCCATAGGAAGAGAAGTATATGTTCTTATACTGCTAAAACTACCTTTGGTTCAGAAATGAGATTTGAAAAGAGCAATGAATTATTATAAGCATTGGCAAAATTTTTGGGATAGATAGGAAACAAAGCTGGGTATTGCACATGCTGGTAATTTAGCTAATGTAAATAGATTTCCTACACTACCTAATTGAAAACATCAATGCAAAATCTAAATACATGTAAATACTTACTAGCCATAGTACAGAGTGACCTTTTAATGTTTGTCAACATAACATCCGTACCGCTTTGAGCATCTTGAAATTATATTAAAGTTGCTTTCATTATGAGCTCCCTTTGACATTTTAAAGTATTAAAATGGGCAAATACAAGTTGCATTTTCAGAGAACTTTTAAATTCAAGTCATATGCCACAAAAAGTTCCTCTGCGTTGTTTGTAGTATATTCTAAAAGTGCTAACACTACATTTGTTTTAAATTTTAAAGTTGACACAAATAATTGAGCAAATTATGTAGCTTATTAGTAAAACTTTTGTTAACATCAGCAAACAAACTGCATACATGCTGCCCGATACCGAAGGCCAAAAATAATAATATATATTGCTATTTATATTTTAACCAATAGTTTTGCAGTTTTGTTATTGTACAGCAATTTGTATAAAACCTACTGTATTTCAGGTTTGAGTAACTATGAGTTTTAGTAGTGTTCTGGCCCTTCCTATCGCGTGTTTTCAACATTTTGAGGTAATAATTAAAAGCCATGAGTTGAATTGCGCAACTTCAGCAGCATCTTATATATATATATCATTCGCCAAACTCATTGTCTTGAATCATCAAAGTTCACTAAATCTCTCAAAAGGAAATACATACACTTGTATCTCTAATTCTTTTATAGCTTTACCCTTTTACTGCCACCCATGTACAAACTAAGCTACCGGCCTACCGCCAGCCATTTCACCGAAAATTGCCAATTTAGCTTCATGATATGTACATGAAGCATGTATACTATTTTGTTTCAACTTCAAAGTTTATCTATAAACTTTTTGTAGTATATTTTATTTTGCTAAAATGTTAACATATAGTGCTATGCAAAAATCAATGTACCTTCACTTTGTGCATTGCTAAAGCTATGTGAAGCTACAATCGCTACAAAGCTAAAACGATGCTCTACAATGTCCCTTACACTTAAAAAACTATTATTTTCACTATCATCAGAGTCACTGTTGCTAATTTAATTATCTGTGTAATCACAAAAATCTGAATTTGAATTGACTATAGTGTCATCAACATACATGTAAGTAATTATATGTTTTCTGACTTGCGCGATACTTAACAAAACTTACACAAAAAATGTCCATTTTTATTTTGGAAATTCTCAAAAAAAAATTTGAAACTGCTTGGTTATCTTAGACTAATCTATTAGAGAAACATTCGAACCACACTGACAATACCATCAAAGTTTTAAAATCATCCGTTATGTTTTTAATGGATAATAAAATTAGGTGACCACGCTATTGTTGGAAAATTCGCAAAAATGTGCATACGGCAGTTGCTGATAGATTTAGCATAAATTCGCATACGGTAGGGTAAGAGTAAAAACCAACAAAATATTTGTCAATCTCCTGCCTCTAAACATGATATCTCAAATCTGATAATTACTCTCAGTGTTGACTGAGTAACTAAAAGTGGTAATGAGTAACCATGGAAAACTATTCATTTTATATAATTATGCAATTGCTCAGCAATTGCAACCATGACTCATAAAGACTAAGAAGAGCAATACTAAATCTCTTTGCTATGCTACATTCCTTTGATTGGTTTGCGCTATTTATATTATGTAATCTGCCAATAATAGATGAATAGAACACAAAAGTGGCATAATGGTTTATGTAAGCGTTTAAATAATACAATGCCTGTAAAAATTAACAACTTTTCTTACTGAAGCTATGGCTATATCAAATTATTACACTAATTTTTGGCTCGCATGTATAATGTGCTATTTTACAGCAACTTATTGCAATATCGCATACCTTTAATTTGATGTCTGCAAATCAGTCTTTGGTGTGGGCCATCAATGCTTCTCATCCAGCAGTTATCTATAACTAAAGCGTCATTGATTATTTGCAACTATACAAAGAAAAACTACTTTTGGGCATGCTGTTACATTCTTACGTCAGGTATACATTTGCTAGTTACAGTAAAACTTTGTACAGTATATTTTGTGTTGGTGAATTTAAAGTTTTGCTTATCATAGTGACTTTGCCAAAACGTCAAACTTTACTACATTTCAAAATACAACCTTACTGATATAATGTTTTATAGTTTGTAATCTATAATTATGTATATGTTAAAAAATATTATAAATTTCGGTAGATGAAACCTTGATTATTTTGACATATTTTTTATGCAAACCAACGTGTAATTAGCAACATACCTTTTCTAGAAAAAAACATCCAACTTTGTCTAATACTCTCTGCCATCTGATAAATATGCCATCTTAGCAATAATGCTTACCAAGTTTCTACAAAAATGAAAAGATAATTCAAGTAGCATAAACAGATATACAAACTAAAATGAATGCAAAATACACATTTTAGTTCACTGGTTAGGTTTTTTTGGCAAACTTGAATATCTGCCTCCTACTACTGAAGCTCTATAAAACAGCTAAGCTCTTAATTACTACACAATTACTACACAAGATTCAAACTAAATACTAAAAGTTTCAAAATTCAAAGGCTGCATATACCCACTTACTTGCTTATGCCTATGCATGTACTACTATTACTTACAAAATCATAACTGAAATACGCAAACTCTCACTATTCATGATAACAATAATACAATTACTTTATGATCATGTTATTCTAATAACAGTTTTGACTGTTGGTAGAACCACATTAATAACGTTACTTATCATTATAAAAAACATCAAAAATTATAATAATAATAATAACTGAAAATAGATTAAAGTTGGAGAATTAACTGATTCACTAAAATAACTATTAATTGTCAGCTGGCGTGTCTGTGTTGATGTTACAAAACTGAACATTCGTGTAACAATAATAAAGTCAAAAATTGGGACTTTACAAAAAGTTTTGATTTTTTTCCTTTTTGGTAATATAATGCTGACTATTCTTGACTTTTCTATGCAGAACAATATCAGCAGTTGGATGACATAAACGGATGTAAAAAATATATCAAACGTGTTCTGTGCTACATTCCTTAAAAATTATAATAATTGAAACATACTTTTTTCACGCTAGTCCTATTTCAATATTAAATAAAATTTATACTGCTTTTCTACAACTGTATGTTTCAAGTAAATAAACTGTAAATTGACTAAAATAACATGAACAACTTACCGAATGTGACTTGCTCCCTTACATGTAGTCATTCTGCTGCTACCAAGCTCTAGTAGACTACATGGGTGAAGAACTAATAGTCCTAACAGCCACAGCAACATTATAACAGCCACATCTCTCTAGCTGTTATATACTGTGGTTATACTTTTGCCACTTTACTTCAATAAATTTAAAAAATCAATTCTTCGACTAAAAAACCATCTCTCAGGTATTGCGTTTGGATGCAAAGTTTCAAAAAAATATTTATTTTGTGGCTGGATGCAACGGCATCGCAAATATGAATTGTACTAATTATAGACTTATTTAAACTTTTACTACAGCCATGCTTAAACATCAGTTAAAACCATAATGTGCAATTATTGTGAATTTTCACAAAAAAGAGCAGATCAATGAGAAACCTTGCAAAAAAGGGAGTGCTTAAATGGCAGTTTTGAAAACTATAAAGAGGGTCAGCAAATAAATTGTAATGTATTGTAGTTTGTTAATATACAACTTTATTTCTCAAATCTAATAAAGCTATCATGAATATTAGCAAAACTGACTGTATCCGACATAGCTGCTAATTCTTTGTATTTGCTAATGCTTAGTCATAAACTTATTGCAATATGTTTTTAAATAGATTGTGCTATTAACTGAAACGATACCAAAACAGTTAAAAGTAAGAATGTTTTAAAATTGATATATGCCTCCTAGTTCCATATATAAGAGCCTCCTAGGGTTTATAATTTATTGATAGAAAATTACAGATTTTTGTTGGAGTTGTCTCCTCTTTTCCATATATATGAATATAGATATATAAGGCGATTATGGGAATCATGTTTAAAATACTTCTATAGGGTTGTTAAGCACTATAAACACTGCTAGAATTAGGAGGCTCCCTGGACGCCTCCTAATTTTTCAGAGCCTCCTAACATGGATTATATATTGATAGAAGCCTCCTAGTTGGGAAATATAGTTCTATATATATATATATATATATATATATATATATATATATATATATATATATATATATATATATATATATATATATATATATATATATATATATATATATATACATTCTTATGTATGTATATATACACATAAATATACATGCATATGTATATTTTATGTATAAATATGTATATATATATATACATAAGAATGTATCTAATAAGTACTGTAATCATACTGTACCAGCGGCAGTGCCTTCTACAGCTCTACACTGATTGCATTAGTCTTGCAATAGTTTACACATTTTTCTTAACCTGTGGGCAAATAGTTATTTTTCGGCATGTTTTGACATATATGACTAGCTAAGTATTAAGCATGAAGCCATGAAATATTGGCATGTGTAACAATTAGGCGCACAATGAGCTTCATAGTATAGCTAAATATACAGCACCTTGTGTTTGATAGCTAAATTTGAGTTGGTTGTTTCGAGTTTAAATCTGAGAAACAGCATAAGTTTCATTCCTTTTTTTGGTTTCAACTAGATAAACGGAGAGTCAAACAGCTAGACACTGAAATATATATAATTACATGTTAGGAAAAACTATTTCATTCTTTGGAATTAGCCAAAAGTTTTAGCTATCTTGTCATATGCCTGCAATATCTGCTTTTATAAAAGAGAACAAAAAATGAAATAGTTTATCCAGCCTTATGCTTGGATGACTTAATATCAGTGAGAAAGATTGGCCATCAAAACTCAAACAAGTAATATACCCTTTACAAGCACAGTAGTATATTGATTCATGCCTTTTCAGCATTTTGTTTTCTTGTTGAATGGTTTAATCGATTTTTCATATTGTTTCACTCTTTTATCTAAGACTAGCTATTACATAACATTACATAGCATTGCATAAAATTACATAACATTATATTACATAACATTCTCACTTCTTATCTCTTGGTGTTGATTGTATTGTTATTACCATTCTTAATCAATACTTCATTTATTAAATACAGAAAGTGAATTTTTGGAAAACACCAGAATGACCATTCAAAAAAGCTTATAAATGTCTAAATGTTTGAATAGAAAAATTTGCAAGTTTATCTGTTATCTATCAATGTAAGATAGTAGCTGATTTCTGGAGCCAAGATCAAGAGCAAGAGGAGAGGGAACCCCAAAGCGACTGACGCCATGACTGAACCTTGACTTGGCTGATGACCCAGCTCCTTTTTAGAACTTCCTATCAGCCACAGATCGGCTATCTACAGTGGATCTATACGTATCTATTGGCGGACTCCATAACCAAAAATCGGCTATTGAGTTGCCGCTAATACTGAAAGCAGAGCTAAATCAGCCAGAAGCACATGAAAAGGACACAGATAAACAAAGGAGAGAAAAGTGCTTAGAAGTCTCAGACGGTGCAGTTGCTTATATTATGGAGTGCCATTTGTAAAATTTTGTGATATCCACAATATAAAAACTTTTTAGTATATAAGTTTACATGTTTAATATGTGAAGATTCATGTTTAGTATGCTAACTTACATATTTAGTATGCCAACTTACATGTTTAGTATGTGAAAATTCGTGTTTAGTATGTCAGTTCACATGTTTTATATGGCAAGATTCATGTTTAGTATGCTAATTTTCATGTTTAGTATGTGAAGACTGGTGTTTAGTATGTGAAAATTCATGTTTGGTATGCTAACTTTAATGTTTTGTATTGCGAAACGCGCATGTTCGCTATTCCGCTGCGATCCTGTTTGGTATGCCAATACGCATGTTTGTTATTCAACTTTTATTTTATTTGCGATCTCCTTTTTATTACATTTCGAAGAAATGCTCCTAAGTCAATCGCACCCTTTTTACGTGTAGCCCATGGCCCATCGATAAATAGTTGGCAAACTTGGAGAATTTCAATCAATAACCCTGGGGAGTGGAGACACTATAGCGAGATTTCCTCACTTGCGTACATCTGAAGCTAGCTTTGCCACACTCGTTTAATAGAAAATTCTTTCAAATTCGAAAGTTGCTTGACTTTGAAAAAAGGTAAGAGTCAAGATTCTATTAAGACTCAACTTTCTATATGTGATTATTAATCACAGCAAGTGAGTATTGTAGGTTACTGTTCTGTTTTGTAGTAACAACGACATAGATTTCTTCAACGACCTTTTTATAGTATATTGAAGAAGTTAGTTATTAGATGTTATTGGAAGTTAAATAGTTATTGAGGAATTCTCCAAGTTTGCCAACTATTTATCGATGGGCCATGGGCTACACGTAAAAAGGGTGCGATTGACTTAGGAGCATTTCTTCGAAATGTAATAAAAAGGAGATCGCAAATAAAATAAAAGTTGAATAACAAACATGCGTATTGGCATACCAAACAGGATCGCAGCGGAATAGCGAACATGCGCGTTTCGCGATACAAAACATTAAAGTTAGCATTTCAAATATGAATTTTGACATACTAAACACCAATCTTCACATACTAAACATGTAAATTAGCATACTAAACATGAACCTTGCCATAAAAAACATGTGAACTGACACACTAAACACGAATCTTCACATACTAAACATGTAAGTTGGCATACTAAATATGTAAGTTAGCATACTAAACATGAATCTTCACATATTAAACATGTAAACTGATATACTAAAAATGTTTTTATAGTTTGGATATCACAAACTTTTACAAATGGCACTCCATATTATATACATGTATTTGTTACATTTTTGACTGTACCAAAATATATACATATATATGATAATAGATAATGTATAGTCCTACATATACATATATACAAAAAAGTTGCAAATGTATATATATATATATATATACATTTATACATTTTATACATATATACATACACACGCAAATACTAAAAGTTTACTTTTTTCGCAATAATTTTTCAAATATATATATATATATATATATATATGTACGTTTGCATATATATAATTATGCAAATGTGTACATATAAATATATATACATTTGCAAACATATTTTCTCGTTGGCTTGTACCCTAATGATTCGATTCTTGGGGAGCAAGTAGAGGAACTCGATCATTATCTTTACAATGTATTATCAGCTAAAAAATACATTTATACTTTAGCATATATTAATTATTTAAAAAGGGATTAGTTGCTTTGATATAAACTTTATAAATTGTTATGAGATAAATGAAATTATATAATTTTACAAATCAACGCCGTGAGCTGCTTACCAGAATGAAAAGGCTTCCAACTTCTGTTTTCGTAATGTACCTTATACTGTTCATGTTCTACAACTAAAATCACGTTTTTATAATAATAAAAAAATTCATCTAGTTCATTTTGTTCAACACAATAATTTTTTATTGCAGATGTAGCTGGATATGTTGCATCGATAATAAAAGGCTTTTAGACAGAAAATTAACTAATAATCAATGTATACAGCATTTACGATTCTGAATTTTAAATGATGGTTTTTATTTATTTCTGTCTAATTTCTACTGTACCAGCTAGAGTGCCTACTACTGATTTACACTGATCTACACTGATTGCAGTCCTTCATTATTTCGTGACGTCATTTTATCATTGTCAGCAGTCGTTATGGATAACTTTTATTGTTAAAAACACAAAGTTTTTGCAATGAATTTTAGAAAATGATGCTTTTTTTGCATATTTTTTATTATGATATCAAAAGAACACAAAAAAACTATTAAATGAAAGAATAACGATTGTTTTTTACAAATATGGCAGCTTTTTCGTGAACAGGTGCATGTGCAAACGGGTTGATGGTGTAAAAAAATGATGGATAGTCATGCAGTAGTTTGAATTTTTCCTAACCTATGGGCAACAATTCTTTTTTTGTATAGTTTCAAGCATAGGACTAGCTAAGGGTTGAACATGAAGCAATGCAATATTGACAAGTGTCACACATACATGTATGAACATAACCTTTTTCAAAATATAGTCAGTGGGGCGCCATCATGTACTGTATAACCGAGCTAAAATTGGAAGTTTGCAGTTTATATCCAGAACACATCATTATTTTTATTCCTAAAAATCTATTGCCATAACTTAAAAAAAGGGAAGGTAACCAAATTTCGCATCCGCTCGTTTGGTCGTGGGATGATGAGAGTGAATTTCTGACCAACACCAGAATATTTGTTTAAATAAGCTTATTAAATGTATTGGCGGGCGATGCTACAGACCTAGACAGTTTCTTTCAATTTTTTTAGACACCACGCAAAATAGTTTTTCATACTGACTTTTTGGCTTCTTTTGTGTAGTGCAGTTTTATGCTAAAATAATTTGCAAACTTGAATGAATAAATATAATGACAACACACTTTGCAATCTGTATTGCAATCTGTCAAAAAACAAAATCTTTTTGACAAAAGAAAAATAAAACCTAGTGAAGTTTATAGCAATTACTATGAACCAAACCTTTTTACTTATAGAAGCTGACACCAGATTAATAATGTATCATTAAACAATAAATAACTAGTTACAATTTAAAGCTTACTAACCTGGTGTCGTTATAGCCTCAGTTGTAGAACCAAGTTTATCAGTAGTACACTTGAAACCAAAAACACACAATCCTTTGGTTATGTTGAACTCGGTGCCAAACAAGCATCTTCCTTCTGCACTGAAAATGCCAAACTTGCAGTTGCAGTACTCAACACAAGAGTCTGGATGGAGATGTAACTCATCCTCTTTTCCGGTGTACATTTGTGGATCTGCGCAGAAGCAAACACTATAATGCTATACATTTATCTCCTGCTCAAGTACCCTTTCATTATTCTACTTAAGTGTACGTATAAAACAAATTTCATAAGTTTATAAGCCTCTATTTGGATAAAAAAATTTTTTTGGCAAACATTTGACATTAGTTTAATGAATCTGGTAAAAAAAATTATTAGCATTGCTTACCACTATGAGACATAGAGGCAAACAGAAGAAATTTAAGAAAAAATGTTTGTTTACTCAAACCAGCAAACATTTCTCCACAAGATTACAGCCTGACACAGTCTCACTTTTGCAAGCGTCTATTTTAAAAATGAAATTGCTGAAAACTCGTTGAGATAAATTGCTTACTCGATAGACCAATCAGGTAGGTGCGCATGCTAAGCTAATAGGTGTTGCTAGGTATTGAATCAATATGTTTTTAGCTGGGCATATCAAAGAGTCTGGTATCTCCTGAGTCGGTCAATAAAAATCTTGGAAATTTTACAAAACAGGCTTGAGTCTTGGTATAAACATTTTTGTGCGTGTAACTTTCCAACAGCTGAAAATAATTATTTCCCATATTTTTCGGCAATAGATTTATAGATTATCTAGTAGTAAAAAGTAATTTGCTCTTAAGAATTTGAAACTACCCATTGTACTCAAAAACTTGAAAACTTACTTGTCCCGGCTTGCCAATTCCCAATCAGTCAACTTCGTTCCACTTTTTGTAGAATTTTTAAAAATTACCTTTTTTTGTAAATTTGCATTATAAGGCTAAACATCGACTCAAAAAAATACAATGGAATTTACCCAATTAATTTAAAGCTAATATTTGTCACTGAGAGTTTCTAATGTTTTGCCTGATTAGCATGTATATATTTGAATGGCTACACATAAAAACTTTGTTCTGCTAAAATGGTTTGGGTGCTAATATCAAAATGTTCATTAGCGCACATCAAAAGACACTGCAGAAGGTTTTGGAACTGTTAGAGGAAGCTCGGAAGAGTCAAAGCGAAAGTAAAAATACGTTCATAACAGGGGTTGGAGACCGATCAAACAACACCAAATAAAATGTTCTCAAAGATTTTTTATATGTTTTTAGAGGTATTACAACCATTGTTTCTAACATTAATTTAATTTAAATACATATTAGCAATGATTCATAGATCATTGTTACTAGACTTATACACTTAAAAATATTTAGAAATTCATTTCATAGCATTATTTCTTTTATCGAGTGTCAGCTTTTGATGAATCTAGACTCACTATTCACCCTGCCTTTGCACATAAAAATTCAGTTTTTGTTGCAAGCATTTGAAAAATCTGGTATCTGGTATCCCATCACAATCTGTTATTGTGCTGGGCTTTGAAACTGCAGTCTTAGGCATAGTTACAAAATTAAACTATAAATTCCCGTCTCATACAGCCTACGACCTGATAATGACAAATAGAAGACGGAATATTGACATTGTAGGATTAACCTGAACCATGAGTAACTGTTCTATAAGTGTAAGAGAAGATAACAATTCAACAGATCGACCTGGGTCCATATTGTTGGCTGCACTGAATTTATTAACAGTGTCAGGTCTAACTTGTTGGCATGTATGACATAGTTGTATTTGAGTATTGTATGTAATGAAATGTTTCTCATTACATCCAGTACATGTGAGCTGTGATATGTTGTTGTCAAGCCTACCTAGAAAGTTGTCACGCATTTCTTGAAAATCAGGACAATCTAAAGATTGAAAATGAGGAATGTGATGAAGGGGGCAGCATTTGGAAGAGCAATATTGTTTTTTGCAATATTTTCATGGTCAATGATGTCCATAAAATCATGATCATCATCTGGAAACGAAGGCGCTGCCAAGTCGATGCCATTTACATCACCTACAGCATCTACTAAAGAATTATCTGAATCAGATGAGTTGTTGTTATTAATTTGAGTAGCGTGTTGTTGAACATTAGCATTTTATGCAGATGGTTGCTGTGAAAACCTATTTATCCTCCTATTGCGCTGTAATAATTGAGAGACACATGGAGGGCCACTGCGACGGCCGTGACATGGTGTGCTAGGAAGTTGTATGTCCACGATAGTTGTCAAGTTGAAACCTTCGGATAAATTCGATTACAAGTAAACAATGCCATAGACTGCTGAAATGAGCACAGTTTTCTTGTGAAATACGCACTGCTAAATAGTTCTACTATCTGTCGCACGGCTTTAGTGGCGTATCGTAGGCCGGTCTTAACTTTTATTAAACCAAGCGTTTCAATCGTTTTGTGGCAATTTTCTTCTAAATTAATCTGTCTATTTGTGTATAATCCGATCAGATGGGTAAGTTTTAGGATACTGTCAACAATTTGAAAAGACTTGGTAACATATTTAAATAGGCTAGGCTTATATGTGTTTTGTATCGTTATTATACTTTAACGACTCAACAAAATGATGGTTAAATTTGTTGATGAGATTTCAAAACAAGGGTTTGCGATGGTGTTGATGAATAATTTTTGTAAATTGTGTGCACATGCATTTATTATAAAAATTGTCAAACTTCGCTCCGTTCATTTGGTCATGGGAATATGCATTCAAATTTAGAATACAGAAAAAAACAATTGATTGCTCAAAAACTGCAGCACAGTCTACAGACAAAAATAAAAGCGAATAGCAAAAGAAAACCAACCTGGAGAAAACATTTCTCCATTTTGAAAGTTTATTATTGGACTTTTAAAAACTCTGGAGCAAAATTATACCAGATTTGTTTTAACCAAGTCAAAGTAAAAAGCTGCAACACTATCTTGTTTGCACTGCTGAACAATTCTGAGCCGCATGCGCTTGGTAGCAAATTGTATAAAACAATTGACCTCGCATATTTTATAAACAGCTTGTTACTCAAAAATGACAAAGTACCTGTCAATCTGCTTCTAAATTGTTTTAAACTTCTTGGCCAAATCTTGAACAACTTTGGATGTTTTGACTCATAATTATTTTCCTTAGCAACTATGTAAATTTAAAATATTGTGCTCCAAATGCTAGGCAATATTCAAACATCTTTAAATATACATTACTGTATTGTATTTATTTAATTAACAAAGTTGTGCTAAAAATTTTTTTTATAGCTATGCAGGTTTATACGAAATCTATTATAATCGACCGCCGTAAATGAATTTTTGCAAAGTTCACAGTAATTACGTAAAAAATTTACTGAGTGCAATGATTGATTGCAACATAGCCAATAATGATTGGCAATTCTAAGGCGCTCAAAAAACTTTCCAAATATTCCTCTTAAAACTTCTCCTAGATTCGCGACGTGAATTATACTCTTTAATCAATAAATTCCAAGGCTGAAACAAAAAATTTCTTTTGACGATGGAATTTTGTAGTTGTAATATGGTTCACACAATCACATCTAATGTTAGAAAAAAAAACAGCTTTTGCTGATGACTTTATAGTGAGCTTGAATTTAAGATTCAGTAAATACTCATATATTGAAATCAACCACTGTTATTCCTCTGATGGTGGTAAAGAAAATAGGTTTGTAAGAGTAAAAAGCATTGTAAACTTTACATAGTTTTAGCAAAGAACATCTTGAAGATATTTTGAATTTTTTGCATGGCTCTGTTGGCTACCGTTTCAGAAACAAAATATGTAATAAAAATGTCAAACGTTGGGTCTGACATTAAAAACATTGTATACATGTAAAGCAGCAAATTAGGCAATTTTTTAGTAAAATGACAGGTGTTAGACCAAAATTTAAACATGTACATAAATGGCTCTGAGAGGTTAAAAATTTGATTGAAAAATACTTTTTAAATTTTTTTTAGCAAAAAAGCCGCCTTGCCTAAAAACAGAAAAATGATCTAAATGTTTTTTTCATCATATTTGTCTCAATTTTATTTTAGTTTATGATGGTAATCAAAATTCAAGGTTTAACAACATTGTTGATAAAGTACATGTGCATATGTATGTCAAATAAGGTAAGCATATTTGAATCTTGCATGTGTATTTTTAGCCTGACATAACAATTCAGAACTGCACATAGTATAACCCAAATGAATCAAAAAAGGGATTTTAATCTGACCATATAATACAATCAAGTCACTTAATGTTTTGAAGAAAGAGCGTAGACTCTTTCTAGGGCTAGTTGGCTCAATTATAAAAATTAAATTTTCACAAATATTTGAACCGAAAAACTATGATTAAGCAACAGGAACAAATTCTTGACTGTTAATGTATTATTATATTATGTAAACTGAACACAAAAATTCTTGCTGACAGCTCAAATTTTTTATAGATTGTTAAACAAGTGCTACAAAGTAGATAAAAATAAAGTTGTTTTACAATAGGTTATTACTGGCAAACAAAGTAATGTTGACAGTAGAAAACTGTTGTTGACCGCTCTGTCTACTCTTTCACGTCTTCAAGGGGGTCTTCAAAAACGACTTCAAACTGGCCCAGGCGGTACCACCAGCCGTGTTTGGAAAATGGACAATCTTGACAATGTCACTTTTGTTGATGAAATCGATATCCTCTGGATCTAGAAGTATGAATGATGTACATCACCTTTATGTTTTATAAATGCTACAGTAACCAAATCCTCTTCTCTGTTTAACGCCGTCACCTGGCCTACAAAGGTTGATGAGGTCTTCTTGTTTATGTATTTTACTACAACGTACACCCCTTTCTTTAACAGCAAGAGGTTCTTGCTTAGGCTCAGCTTCCTCAAAGTCTGATTCTAATGGTATGGGATCAGCGTCTTCATTAGAGCTGTTGGGTTCCCAAACCGACTTTTTCTGCAACTTCCTTTTCTTAGGCCTATTTTGTTTATCCCGGTTTTGCTTAATTGCCAGCTCCAAAGCTTCCTTGACAGGTGTGTCGGTAAGTGTTTGCGCTTTACCTCATTTTCTGTTTGTGTGGGCTTTTTGCGGTAGTGCTGTTAGGTAGGGATACAATTAATTTGGAATGATTGCTGATGGAACCCCTCTGATCAGAGAGATAGCAACTGCAAATGATGCTGATGGTTAGAAAGATCCTGTCATTGATGATGGTGTAGTTGCCTTTTATATTTGAAGACTGCCTCCTGTTGGTTTATGTGGTATTAGCGTGTCTGAAGAGTATTGCCCAATATTGACATCAGCAAGTGCTTATTTTGGATTGGGTTGATCAATGAGCAGCCATGGAAGGAATGTCGTTGTCAGTTGTCAGGGCCATTTCATTCCTATTAAGTACGCTATGATAGGGATAATTGAATCTTTCCATCAGTGTTTCAATGTTGGTAAAAAATTTGTTCTATGTCTGTCTATTGAAACTGATGCATCGGGCCGGAATTGTGGCCTAAGGCTTTCGAATCGACAGCTGAGAGCTTCATTTTAAAAACTTTTGCAGCCAATCTCTTCCAGCACTCTGTTTTTGTTCCTAGCTCTGGGGCCCCTTTAAACTCTTTGACACCACTAAACTATACACTAGCTCAAGTGTTTTTTTTTTATTGTTAAACTGTAATGCATCTGTGAGCATTTGAGTAGATATTGAGACCGATCACTCTCAATATCCATCTGGATAACATAAAATTACAAACAAAAACTACAAAAACTACCCGACAAAGTAGGATCTAATTTTGAGGTGAAATCAGGTAAGATTTTATGTAATGATAAGATCCCTGTTTCAAATTTCTGATAGATATATAGCTATTGCGGTCGCCCAAATTTATGATTATGTGTTATCACATCAAATATAGTATGTTTCAGCAGAAAAATATCACCGGATTACCCTGGTTAACATAGAGGGGTTCTGTTTTTTGTTAGGCTATGTGCAAAAACAGAATTTGTTACTTGCTCAGGATTTCCGTATACAGCCGCTCCAAATTCTGGCTATAATGCCTGTCTTAATGTTGTAAATGGTACACCTGTCAACCTGTCAACCTGTCAACTTACTCGCATTTTCTTTTATAGTTCCTAACTATTTTGGCTGTTCAATTGTGGAAGGCTGTAATAATAATAATAATAGTAATAATACATATGTAATGCAAAGCTTCAAGATTAATTACGGCTCTTAGTATAATGTTTAGTATTATTAGGCTAGTATTTAAATATAAAAAGCTATAACATATAAGGGGCTAGTTGGCTCGGCAAGCCAACTTGCCCCACTTAAATGAGACTACAAGTCCCAGCATGTAAAAAATGTTTGGAAAGAAAATAATGTCATTTTGGGAAACTTGATCTTAAAAACTATGTGTGGAAACCGTGCCAGAATATCTAGTCTCAACCTATAAAATACCTGGCTTGATGATCTGTGTAGTTTTCATGATATCTTGAGTAGTCAGCATTGACTAAAACTTAGTTTTATTGGTAAAATATATGTTTTTATGCACACACCCAAAACCATGTGGTACAGCAAGCTGAAACTAAGATGGCTGCTGTTTGACCTAGAAAGAGCTAATGTGATGAAAGGTCAATGTTCAATAGATTACAGTTTTTAATACAAAGTCTGAGCCAACTAGCCCCTATAGCCAACTAGCCCCTCTCTCCCTTATATTCTATTTGCTTTATCATAAATAAAATAGTGTACTAATCGTAAATAAGTTGTGAAATTGCTATCACTGAGATAACCCAGGCACTAATCGCTGTATCAAATTTTATCCAAGCACTCAGCGTAGTCTCCACCAAATTAAATGAAGGAAGGTTTTACATACACTCCAGTATAAATGCAATTAGGGAGTTCATAAATAAAGAATGCCAGACAATTTTATTGGGTACTTTTAGATGCATGATTTTTAGGCAAATTATTCATCATTACCCAATATTACTACAAGTATGCCCTATATACTTTTTTGAGTTGTTTAGGCTGGCTTATGAAATACAACATGCACAAAACAGATCACCAAGATATCCTAGGCAAAACAACTGCAAATAAGTTTAATTGTTCTTTTCATTTTATTGATCATCTGAAACTATTCTTACCGAAAAAGACTATCTAGTCCAGTTCTCAGACTTTTCCAATATTGCTTATTGAGGAACTTTTTTGCAACAACACAAAAGTCTATAATTTCGGAACACAAAACATTTTTACCACTTCTTACGAAAACTTTGTCAAAACCTAGCTCCAACGACACAGCACTAATTTTAATTTAGCAGTTTGGCAACCAATTTCCCTTTTACCCGAGCAAGTGTCCGCCTGAATTGGAACAGTGTCCGGATTGACACTTCTACCAGTGGCCGACAACTATGTTGCCTCAACCTTCCCAAAGCGATTGCTTCACCTATCCCTATCCTTACCTCGAGTAGCGTTTAAGTGATAAGTGCCCTTAACCTGATCAGCATTTTTGACAACGCTCTTCCAGCTATTGGGTGACATTTCGTTTTTGCCATTGTTGCCACATACTGTAGCTTCAATGGCCGTAGCCGTTTTACCAATGTTCCTGCCTGTCTCACTCTCTACATTGTTATAGTGGTACAAGTAAATTGTACGAAGTTTGCCATCTGAGCCCAGTGCTCCAAGGCCTTGTTTAACTGCCTGTACTTGTCAAATAGTTGGAAGAAAAGAAAAAAAAATTATTGAAGTTTAACCAGGTTTCTCTCTTAGACTTCTCTGGATGTCATCACCTTTTGACCAAGTTGTCTTCTTTCTCATTGACTTTTTTCTGTAACATAAAGCCAGAATTTTTGCTGAGCAAAAGTGACTGCACCATAATTAGCTCTTGGCTATCTTACCCATTTAACATTCAGTGGCATTGCACAGATGATACAAACAATTTTTTTACCATAGGCTCAACTGCTTCAGAACATGGATAACCTCTCATCTCTTTCATGTACTGCCACCAATACATCTGTTGCAGTTAGATACCAAATGTACTACCTCATCATAGTGCCTGCATTTTCACACCTAGTATTTCTTTGTTTTCTTTTTTACTCCAGGAACTCCAACTGCGCAAATTTTCTTCTTTTTTTCTATATCATTCATCGAGCTCAACAAATTTCTATTATCTGAAAGTTTGCAACTAAATATTGCATTAATAGGATAATACTCAATAGTGTAACTAGTTCAAGATAATTTTACTTATCCTTGAACAGTTTCAGCCCAGTTCCTAGGTCATCAGAACCACGATGAACTCTGTTAGAGTGGCTTTGAACAGACGAACAGACAAAGGAATAATAGTATGAAGTAAAAAACATATAATAATATTATAGTATTATAGATATAATAATAGTATAAGTAGTACCCTTATAAATTATTAAATACCGAACAATGAAATTGTAGCGCTCTTGCTATGACGAAAACAAATTCAGTCCCTTTTTCTTGCATCTAAATCTATCCCATACTCCTAATGTATCACTAGCTTGGTTTTACTTTTATAGTAGCAGTAACTGTTTAAATCCCTTTTGCGAGAATACGCAGAACTATTCCAATAACAGCCTCTGCTAGGGTGTCCTTTTTCGTGGCATACCAAACACTTAGCTGCAGGACAACTAAAAGTGAGAGTGATGGACTACTAGAGCTTTAACAGTCATCATCACTCCTAATTGAAAATTAAACTTTAGAACTAGACTGTTTATTGTAGTAACATATTTTAACGCTATAGTTCCTAGAATAAAAATCAAGGTCTCTATACCAACTTCTGTGTTCATATCTATTGAAACCACAATAAAACCTTTGTTGCACCAAACAAATTACGAGAACAATTCACCGATCACAATAATAGTAGGGCAGTAATTATTCTATAAGCTGAGCCATCTTATATAAGCACTCACAGCTGTCTTTGCTAACTAGAAGAACAGTTTAAGAACAATTCTTCCTTATACTTCAAAAATTGACAAACACAAAATCCAAAAAAATCGGATTCAAAGGTGTCAGCCCGGTGAGCTGCTTGTGGAATTTTATTCTACATGTAAGTCTCTGCAACATAGTCAGATATGGGGTGCATTGAAACACAATATAACATATATATGTTCTCATAAACAGCATCATTTATGGTTTGAATGGTAATTGTAAAGATCTCAATCACTTTAGTAGTATAAGTGTGGCTGTTAACACAACATATTTTGATTAAAAACACTACAAATGTGAAAGATGACTTTCCAAATAGTCAAACACTTTTATGGTCTTTTACCCAAACTGACACATTGCAAACTTTGAGCATATATTTCCTTCTACTGGTATAATATGTAAAATCATGTTTGCATAAAATGCATTTATAGGCTGAGTCTCCTTAGACAGAATGCTATAATGAGAGACTTTCACTTAATTAACATTAGCTTGGTAGATTGAAAAAACCTCTGTGTTTATCCACACCCTAATCTCGTGATTCTGACAGTGAACACTCTATTGCTCCTATCTGTACCAGTTTACCTTGACTAAACATCACAAAACTTTGCTACTCGCAAGGTTTGACATTTATTATCAGATTTTGCTTTCGATTTTCAAGAATAAATGTTTAGCTACAGCTTCATTTAATAAATCACTGTTCTGTATAGCTTTCGGGTGTTAAGTTTTTTTATTGAATTCTCATGAGTGTGATTATTAATTATGGAGTTGTCTCCCCATCAATATAATATTTCGCTTTGATCAATTTCAAACAAATAAGAACAACCCGATTTTTTGCTCATAAAAATCTCAAGTTAGCTTTACATATATTTCAGCCTAATATTCTAGCATATGAGAGAGCTCAAAAAACCTGTAAAGGCTTTGGATTTTGTATTTAGTAGATTTTTGTTTTACTATTTGGCAAAGAGCTTGTCTGTTTCTGGAAATTTTTGAATTATCTTTTTATATTTTCTTAAATTATGTTCTTTGAATTAAGTTGTAGAGAAAATAATTAGAGCATATATTTTTACTGCAAACATCAAACTACTAGTTGAGTTGTACCGCAAATGAAATCATCAATTAAAAATTGATTAAAAATTGCAACATTAAAAATTTAAATATATTTTCTATGGCAGTGATAAAAAGAGCAGAATATGAATATATTGGTAAATAAATGCGCAGCAAATGCCAAACATCTTTTTTTATCAACAAAGACTGATAAGTTGATAAAAGGTGTTTGATGAGTGACAGAAATACAAATTGAAGTAGCTTGGAAGGTAATATATTGACTATTGATTAGTTTAGTCCAATTTAGTTGACTATGTTTATGTAAATGCTAATACAGACCACAGTTAGCGGTCCCAATCAAATTTGATAAAGGTAACGCATGTGGCACTGGATAGCAGGTAATTCAACTGGATGTGATATTGCTTGATATGTTCATTGTCACATTTTTAAACGATGGCATCAGAATGTTTGGCTACACAGCCAGCTCTGCTCGCTTTAAAACTACATATAGCGTATAATGCTTGTAAACTGCGACTGCTTTAAAAAATAACAAAAGTTATATAAAATCAGAAAAACTAGTCCGCTTGTTTAAAGCTTTTTCATTAAAAATGACAACCCCAAGTGTGTGGTGTAAAACAAACACGAGTATTTTTGAAGCATGTTGGATCTTTAAAATGTTAGCCAAAAACAAATCATTAGGCAAAATTTTCCTGAATTCTATTACAAAGAAAATTACTCCTTTATCTTGTACAAAATGCCTGAGTTGCCTGCAAATATCTTTGGTGATCCTTTTTATTGTCAGAACCTAGTTGATGAGTCAAGGCTATTTTTGTATTTCAATCAAAAAAGGAAAAAAACAGAAATAACTAATTACTAAAATCAAAAATCAAACCAAACTCAAATAGTTACTTTGACACCTTTTTTCGGAAGGAAAAGACAAACATGCAATACTAAAAGAAAGCAGTGCAGAAAACTGTAATTTGAAAAACTCTTAAGTATTAATATCATTGAAGTCTACTTCATTTAAAATCTTTACTCAGTTTTTTTTATTTTTTTTTGTAATGCTTTCGTGGGAATGATGTTTTTTGTATAAAAGTTAAAACATTGAAGAATATGTCCTATTTGGGTAAATTTAGAGCTATATTTAGTTTTTTCCCAAATGCAAAACAACTGATTATAAAATCCAAAACCATTCCAACTGTTGTTTTAGCTTTGAAACTAGTATATTCAAAACTGAATGAAGCATAAGAGCAAAATTGTGCTAAAAAGCACAATTTTGCACGCACACACGCACATGCTTGCTTGCACTCCCAAGCTTGACCATGCACACTCACCGTTTTTTTCAATAAAAGCAGGATTATGTCTCTCACTTTTATGAATTTCTAATGTAAAATATGTGCAAACTGTATATTATATGATAGTAACTATTTTGGCCTAACATAAATCTTTACTGTTTCTTTTAGTGATCTTCATCTGCTATCATACTAAACTGTTAATCTAGCTAGCTGTAAGCTTAACTCTGGTCCACAAATACTAAGACTATGACAAGTAGTTTTAAGATTTGAAGTTAAAAAGCAGAAAGTAACTGTTTTGTGTTCTAAATCTAAATTGAAAGTCTGAGCCCAATGATTTATTTTCAAGTGTTGGTTAACTCTGCTTAGTTTGGTACTGCAAAATAAAGGTTAGACAATTTCACAACTCTGCCAAAAAATTGCAGAAACTCAGACCATTCAAATGCAATATTTACCTATATTGTAAACACAGTTATTAGTTTTATGTTGTGTAATCAAGTGAATATAATAAAATATTGGTTCCCTGAGTAAAGATTCTTTAAAGTAAATGCAAGGTAAACTTATTAATTTTTTTTGCAATCTAGAAAAGTGTGATTCATATTTTGGCTACACCACAGTATGACACTTATAAACAATCTGCAAGTCAAATTGATACACTTACACTTCAAAATGTTGATTGGGCAACATAACCATTGCGCTTATAGTGAAACTCACATAAATTACAAAAGTACTTCAAGATAAAATCAAGGACTAAGATGGTCAATTCATATACTTGATATTTTTTACTACATATAACTTTTGAAGATTGCAAACAGATTATTCTGATTATTACAAACAGGAAACAAAATGGCCATTGTTTTTGAAACATGAGATCATATATGATTTTTTTTGTTTTACAAAAATATTCAGAACAAAAAAACTTGCTGAATGAAGCAGCGTTAATTTTAATCTACTTAAAAATGTTCAGTTATTTGCAATTTTTTACTTTATTGAACTATCTATAACTTTTTTCCATTCTATAAATTCATTATTTTCATTTAAGGCAGCTTACAGTAATTATATTTGTATCTGATGCTGAAAGACGTGAAAAACAGGTGACTGCACAGAAAACGCTGTATTTTACTCTAATTAAAATACCCTATCCATAATTTAAATTTACACAGATTGGTGATAATTATGCTTTTGATGATGAGACTTTTAAAAGACAGGATGACTATGAAGGTTCTGGTGAGAAACACACTTGTGTTTTGTTGTCCATATTGTGGTGTCGAGTACCTTTAGATAGCGAGTTCATGAATACATAAGATCAGTGGGTCAGCCACATATTTAATAAGTTTATTATATAGAACAGGTTTGACTAAGCAATAAACAAGTAGATAGTTACTTAACATAAAACCCTAAAGACTTTACCAATAATGTATGCTAAAATAAAGGAAGTTTAAAAATTAACAAAGCTATTATAATAAGTTTTTGGAAAAAATAGCAATGCTTAAACTTTGAATACTATATTCAAATAATGTTCACAAAAAACCAACTCTGAAATAATAATAATGGCATTGACAATAATAATAAAACAAATTTCACGAACCTATAATATAAACTTGCAAAGCTATATTAACTTTTCAAAGATGAATAAGCAGAATAATAAAGAAATATAAGAGTGGAAACTCATAAATATAACCTTACACAATATAACAGTAAAACAGTAACATAGCCACATTTGCTCTAACGTGTGATTACTTCAATCCAAAACTGCAAATTTGCGAAGTTTGAAAGGCCAAGGGTGTAAGCTAATAAACAAATCAAGTACTATAATAAAGTTTTGCAAAAGATGTGATTAAAAAACTCAATAATCGTCATTTGAAGCAATGATATAATGATAAAACAATTTTTTAAAAACTGTTTTGGAGTTTTTTAAGCTTATATGAACATTGTATATGTAGCACCTACTTTAAGAATACATGTATAAGACCTGGAGGCATAACTGATAACTAAACCATTATATGATAATACAGTAAAATGAAACGGTAAAAACTTTGGTTCCCTAAGGTAATTCCTTAAACCACTAATTACGACTGCATGGAATTCAAAGGAAGAAATTTTGCAATTAATGCACAAAGCAAGTACTGAGCGTAAATTTTGAGATAAACATATGCACCGAGCTGCAATATTTTACTGTTGAAAAAAGGAATTTCTGCATGTTAGTATATTATATCAAAGCTAAAAAACAATGATATACACAAACAGTTAAAATTAAATTGGTTAAAAATAGTTATTTATAAGAAATTAGTATTAAATTAAGTTAATATTCATGTAGAAGTAACAATCAAAAATGTAAAATCTGTAAATGAAAAAAAGGTTAGGCTTTTTGTATTCAATAATTATGGTGTGCGAAGTGAGAGATAAGCAGGCTTGTATTATTACTAGCGCTGCATTACTATTTGCCCAAATTTTTTGTCCAACATCAAAGTTGGTGTAGAGTATTGGTTACCTGCAGTAATTTTAGACCCTCAGGGTCCGAGATCATATCTTCTGTGAAGGGGAATCTTTGTTCCTAAAACTTCATAGCTATAACTGGCTGGACACTCTCATTTATACAGTTAGGCAACTAGACAACATCCATCTTTTTATACTACCACTGTATGTTGTTAGACTGTTTCCTTTGGCGCACATCACATGTATTATAGCTTTGGTAATTGTTGACACAGTTTTTATTTAGTTAATGACATCTCAAAAATTGCACTAGAATATATACAACACACTTTTAAAGAGTCAAAACTATGTAATACAGAAACCTTAGAGGTTTCAAACTGATACTTTCACACACATGAAGGGTAGCGTCAGTTGTCCACTGCTTGGTACGTTTTCTTTCTCTATTAATAGAGTTTACTTCAGGGTTTCTTTGAGTTACAACGACAACCTGAGCTAGTTTTGATGATTTTTTTTCTGATTCTGCGGACTTCTGTTCTACTCCTAGCATTAAAAAAAGTACTATAGTTATTTTTGTTATTTATCTAATCTGTTCTGGGGTAGACAATTGAGTATTTGTATCAATTCCTTTAAATTTATCTTTTTTATCTTTTTGAGTATCTCAATATATTAAAGATAATTTTAAACAATGTAGCTCTGACAATGTTATAGTAACAATCAATTACTGAAAACTACTCAGACGCATAATTTGAATTTTTTCATTAAACAAGTATCATGTTCTCAAAAATTTTTGTGTTCAAAATAGAAATGAGAACAAAAAAGGTTTGAATTCAATGTAAATATGGCTTTGATCATACTCATTTAGCTAAAACCACATAATATTTCTCTTGACAGTTCAAGCTTTTTTATGTCTTACATACATTACCGTATCTCAGTTAAAATTGTATACCCCTATCAAAAGCTATATGCATTATTTGAGTTTGAATTTTCATAAGGGTGTAAAGTTTTAAAGTGTTATATTTATAAAGGCATATTAAGTTGTTATAAAATCACTTTTGATTTTGACTGCATACTCATTAAATAGGCATTTAGTATTGCCAGAGAATAAACAGCATTTGATCATTACTACACACTACAAAGCAAATTTGGAGCACACTCATAATATTTCTCAATATTCTTTTTATATAATATTACTCAATATTTCTACAGATTATTGTGGTTTATGAAGGTTGTTTATGCTGGAGTAATTTCAATGTTTGATATAGAAAATGGTACTTTGCTTGCTTGGCTAGATGCAACTACGGAACACATTCCAAAACTGGTATTATCTATGGTATATATATATATATATATATATGTATATATATATATATATAAAAGTATTTGGGTAAAGTTTATTTAATTTATTACTACAACCATTGGTTTCATACAGCCAGCGAGCTAGCTGCAATCATCAGGTAGTGTGACGATTGCTGCTGACAACTAACAGCATTACAGCTGTGACAGATGGTGCCGCTGGTAAGGTATTGGGACAGTGATTATTGGATCCTAGGTTTAAACCCCAACAGCTGCACCCTTCTGGCAGGTCCTTAGACAAGACCCTTGCCTGTATATTGTCTACAACCTCTATGATGAGTGCAATAACCAAAACCATGCAGGCTCGAACGTCGCCCAGTCAAACAAGGTGCCCGTTGCCGGTAGCTGAACCAGGACAAGGCAGTGAAAAATGAGCTAATGGTTAAAAATTGGTTGAGTGCTCAAACTTCCAGGTTTCTAGTAGGAGACTTGAGTTAAATCCAAAACTACCACCTATATGGGTTAATCGGGGTGAAAAAACATGTTATATATATATATATATAAGTATAAAGCTATGTGTACTGAAAAAACTACAAGTTTTGTTAAAACATTTTATTACTTAAAGTTTTGTGCGTTAGGCAGTCTGCACTTTTTGGATAAAATGTTAAAAATAATTATTCAATTGGCAGTAAAGTTGTATAAAAGCTAAAAGCCAGAGTCTTAAGTAATACTGTTCCTTAGTAGGTATTTACAGGCATGACGGCAACTAGATAGCATTTTGTTGCGCTTATTTAAGGTGGCTAATTGAGGCTTGCATATTATGTAATACTTCTCCCATATACAGAGTTCGCATTTCTTAGTGGTGGGGCTATAAGATTTTGTAGTTTTTAAGATTGACCATTTGATGTTGTGGTCTAGTCCACTATCCTTTAGTTGCCATATACAATGTATATTTACTTAGCTCTGTGGCATTCCTTTTTGATGTATGGTTGAAGGAAGCCTTATGGTTGGGTATATCTAGTCTTGAAAGTATTTTGTGTCAAGCCGACGTATGTCTCTTCTGTTCCGTTGTTGGTGGTGACTGATGCTTGGTATAAAACATTCTCTGTTAGGCACTTGCCTTCCATAGGGCAACTGGCTCTATTTCTACAGCTACATGTCCTGGAGTTGTCATCACCACAAGTACGTAGGTAGTAACAAAGTTTTATTGTGAGCGTTGTTATGGCTTTTAATATTGGACATGCCCTGTAGCTTAGTTTGACTGTGTTGGCATTAAATAGTTTATGCAGTTTATGGCCAGGTGGGAATTCTGTTCTTATGATGTTCAGGAACTGCTTTCCTATGTTGGAGGCAACATTCATTCTATATGGCGGGTTATACCATATTATATTCCGTCTTCGCTTCTGCTTGTTGTTGGTGGTCTGGTCGGATTTTGGCAAATATGATAGTTTGTAGTCGCACCCACTTTGTTGGAGTGGTGATTGGTATGTTGGAGCTATTCTTTGGAAACAATCCTTACTGGAAGAGAGTGTTGACAATCTCTGATTTATTGCTCTAGGTATGTTCTTCAATATGCATGGTGGTTGGTTTGACCTTGCATGTACATAGATGGGTTTATCTGAAGGTTTCATATAGTATGGTCTATATTCTCCATTTGTCAGGTCAAGTGTAACATCCAAGAAATTTACAACTTTGGAGTTGGCTTCTGTTGTAATTTTCAGACCTTGTCGTTTGAATATGGAGCAAAGATCTTTTTTGATATTTACTATGTTACGGGGTAAGTCTTGTATGATTGCCAGTCCATCATCTCTATGTAGACCAAACTTGTCTCCATATTTCTGCTAGATTAGAGGCAATACAAAGCAGCCCACCCATTCACATATTTCTGCACCATCATGGCTGCCCACAGTGACATCAAATAAGTTATCTGCACTTGATGTTCCCCAGTTTTCTCTTGAATGGTGTAATATCGATTTCTTAGAGTGCATAATGGTGTGACGTTCTTCATCTGTGATGGTGGTATATTCAGAGGCAAAATCTAAACTCTTCAGTAATAAATTGCTCTTTATGGAAAGGTAAAATTCAACTACGTCAAAAGTGATGAATGCACTCTGGCTTTTGTTGTCAGTGCCAGTGAACCATTTCAAAACTGCTGAAGTATTTCTCCACTGGTTGAGTTTTAGAGTATTAGCTACTTTTTCGTTGATTCGCTCCAGTATAATTTTGCTTATTTTACCCATTTCAGATCTTGTGGGGTTGATTAGCCGACACGTAGGGTGGTTGACAAAGTTAGCCTTATGATCTTTTAGGGTAACATATGCTTCTCTCTTAGCTGTTATATTTATTCTGTCATCTAAGTCTAGATCTTTCGCAATATATTTTGCTTCAGTTTTGATGTTGTCTGTCTCTGTGTTGTCAACTTTTTTATAGCATTGTGTGATGCTACTTCTAAGCATATCATTGTTTTTGTCAGTGTCGAGTTGATGGTAATTTGATGTTTTGTCAGCGGTAACTATGAGCTTGTTGGTTGATTGAATTTTCTGCGGTATGTCTTTACGGAGCATATTTACATGTATTTATACATATATAAACATATGTATGTATATATTTATATATAAGTATATATTTGTTTTTGTATGTACACATTTCTATACTTATATTGTATTTGAAGCTATTGTTGTAGTGTAATTGTAATGCTTGATAGTTTTTATATATTTCAAGGAACCAATCTTTTTGCATGAGAGAAACTTTAAGAGTTACTCCATATTTTATTCAGAAGGAATGAGATGTTACCTGGTATTACTCAGCAAATATTCAACTATTCATGAGCATTACTATATGTAAGTTTTTAAACGTAAGAAAGTATATGGTTAAGCTATGGTTCACAAAATGTATTTCTTCAAATAAGGTTAAAAATTTAAGAAACTGTAATATGCACAGAAAAGCTCTCTGCGAGCTATTATATGTTAACATGGAAATTGCCAACTGGGTTTGAACTGCAGTCTAACTATTAAACACAAAACAAACTTGTAATATCTAACACAGATCAAAAGTTTGATGCTATTTTAAGTTAGGTAGCCAATTTTTCTCATGATACACAAAAAGTAAAATCAGCTACTTAGCCCGGTTTGGTCTCCATTTATATTGATGACCAACAAATATACGCTTAGTCATATGTTTTATTTACTATTTTAAAAAAGTATCGATCCGCTTTAATAAACATGTTTGCAAAACATGCTGTCAAATCATGCTTGAAAAACTTTCTGGTTTGAAGCTAACATTTTTACTGCTAATCGACATTCTAATTACACTTATGACTGCTTGAAAATACCAAAAACACCAAAGATGACAAAATTGGTATCTTGACATTAAACTGACATAAACAATTGATCTGCATGTTATGCTTAAGGAGATCCTTTACAACGACACTAATAAACATTATCATGAATATTAAAATATTATGTGACACTAAAATTCTAATTACCCCAACTACTGTTGGTGAATTCAGTACTGAATATGTTGGAATTGTAGTCTTGACATGCAAATCAAACCTGAGAAGTGAGCTGCCGGTTATACAGGAAAAGCTGATATACAGTGGCCTGCTACATATGAGGAGGTCTAACACAACAACATTTTCTGGTGTAATATATGCGTCCAGTTACTTCATCAACGACTCTGGTCCACTTGCATGCTTTGCTATAGTGTGTCTCGGTTTGATGTGCGCTGAAATTAACAGAAAGGGAAATTATGTAAAAGGTATGTTGGATTACGTAAAAAACATTCAGATAATAATGTTCTTTTGAATAGCGAGCTGAACAGTGCTTAAAGCTATATAAAAATTAACCAGCGACATGGAAAAATGTAAAACAATAAACATGCTTTACTTCTCCAATTTTTGCAAAATCACATGTTTATATCTAAGTCCATGATGTATAGGAGAGTTCAATTCTCTCTCTCAACTGTGACTTGGAAAATGTTTGCCATAGTGGCGAGTAGTAACTGTTAAACTGTGCTGGTTAAAGGTAACGCTTTTGTTATGAAGTTTTTCTTCCAAAATTTCATTTTCTTGTTATATCAGCTTTTCCACTTTTGATTCAGGTTAAAAGTTTTAAATTATAATGCAGTAAAGAGGTAAAAGTTTTTGGAAGTTTAAAGTATAGTAAATGCTTACCATTTGTATCACCCAAACACAGATTTCTGCAATATAAGTCCAGCCCAGTAATAAATATAACCAATATAACCAGAATAAATACCATCCAAGCCAAAAACTCATTCTGACTTTGAGTATTTTTTGAGAAAATAATTCAAACTCTTACCATTTAACACTTGTACCCTTGCATCAAAATTGTTGAAACTAGATATTTTTTTGAAAAAGAAAGGGAAAAAACTAATGCATTTGTTAAATATATTTCTAATTAAGTAAACAGAATTTTTGTAATTATCTGACGTCTAGCTTTATTGATTTTATGACATGCCACAGTCTACTGCTTCAATGAATAAACGATTTAGCGAATTTCCATTGATGAAACATTTAACATATGTTAGGCTATAGTTACTGTTAAGTAGTATTACATATGCATATTACAAAGTATATGCAATATGCAAATGCCTATTAACATACTATATATAAGAGTATTACGTATAGTATATAAAATTTTGCTAAGTTTAGCCAAAAAACCTGCTGATAATGTTGGTCAATAACCATATATTAAATTTTTAACTCTTTTTTAAGTATATAAAATATATAAATATATATGTTACATATATAAAAAGCAAACATATTTTATATATTTTACAGGTTGTATCATTTTCATTACAAATTTGACGTTTCATACAGTGCGCATTGGGCTCCTAAAGTGAAACTTGTTCATGTGGCCAACACTTTTGTGAAGCAGAGCCATTCCTAACATTCATGAAAATGTAATATATGTAGCGTACAATTGCTGCGACCTTCCTAAACGTCAACAAAAAATACTGTTTAAAATCTAATCCATCATCTTTGAAGCCAAATCTCTTAGTTTGTTGTGTTGACTATATTGACTACCACCACCTTTGCTTAAAATCTGCATCCCATAATAAATTGCTTCGATTTCAATTCTGAAAACAGTTTTCAAAACCTTACAAATTTTTCCAATAAACAAAGCTAAAAAACTTTGTAATTTGACTTTGTTTGTACTAAAAATAATATGATCTGTCATATATACTGATGAGGCTTCTGATAAAGATTTAAGAGTCAAAACTGTACTGTCGGTAGCGTGAGTTTACGTTTGTAATATATACAACTTAAAAGAACAAAGTTATCTATGTGCTTTTGTATTTTATGTATATATATTTATTATTATACATAGTTATTTTTATATCATAACATAAAAATATATATTTAAATATATATTTATATCTAAATATATAAATATATATATCTATATATATAAATATTTATACATTTAAATATATAAAAAAAAAAATTACATACATATTATTTATATATATTTATATATAAATATAAAGATAAATGTAAATATTATACATATTTGATTACATAATTTATAAAAATATACTTAAATATATATTTATACATATATGTACACATGTATATAATAATGGATATATATTCATATATACATATATATATATATATATATATATATATATATATATATGAATATATATATATATATATATATATATATATATATATATATATATATATATGAATATATATATATATATATATATATATATATATATATATATATATATGAATATATTATATATAAATATATGTATATATGTATATCATATATATATATATACATGTATAATTATCCACTCAGTGGCGTAATCATGTTGCAGGTGTTGATTGCAGAAGTCTATGTTATGAGTACCGCCTTAATAAAACACAACACTGGTGGGAAGCCTTTAATATAATCAATGAAAATGCTGTGCTAACATCCTTTGAAACTTCTGCATCTGAACTGACAAGCATGTCCTAGCAAACCGACCAGATATAGTGGTGGTGGACAAGGAGAACAAGAGGGCTACTATAATAGATATAGCAGTACCCAATGACTACAATATGGACACCAAAGAAAACAAAGTAGAAAAATATCTCCCTCTTGGAGATGAGATTGAAGAGTTCTGGGATGCTAGAACAAATGCAAATTCTGTAGCCATTGGGGCGCTGGGCCTAATAATATTTGCGCATAAAATGTGACTTTTCCAGATACTGACAGCAAACAACTCAAGTGAGTTGCAAAAAGGTGCGCTATTGGGAACAAACAAGATCTTGAGGCAATTGCTCAAACTCCCAGGTCTCTGGTAAGAGACCAGAGTTAAAGCAGACATTACCACCCATATGGGTTAACTGGGATGAGGAAACATTTTCTTATATATATACTCTTATATATTCTTAACATTTTATTCAACAGCTTCTGCATGTTTAAATACTATATCTATTTCACACGCACACAAATGATTTCATTGTAAATAAAATTTATGTAGGATAATTATTTATGAAATAAAATTAGTTTTGAGTAAAATAAAAAAACAAACAAAATAAACACTGTAAATAAAACAATAGGCAAAGTTTTATTTGTATTCATTGACGATAGCACTAAAACTGTTAAACACCTAGATTAACTAATAAAAGCATACATTTTAGGCCCAGGTTTTTTAAAACCGGATGCATCTCACAGAAAAACTCAAAAAACTAAAACTGGACTATCGCTTTGCTGAAACATTGGAGAAAAAATTGCACATCCCAGCATTCAAACTGAGTGCATTCAAATGCAAAGATGCAAAGGAGCTGCATTGAGTATGAGCGCTATACCATAACGGGGCAACATAGCCGTGTAGAGTGTTGGGTCAATAATGTGTTACTTGATCTAAATGAACAGGCTTCCCGGGTCCTTCCCATTACCAAACAGATTTTTCATTGGTAGAATTTATATGCTAAAACTAGACACGGTGTTTAACAAAAAAAAAAAAAAAATACCAACCCAAAGATTTATGTTCAGAGATATATATGTATATATAAATATGTATATATGTGTATATATAAATATGTATTTATGTGTATATATACATATATATATATATATATATATATATATATATAAATATATATATATACATATATAGTGTATATATATATATGAACATAAATCTCTTGGTTAGTCTTTTTTCTTTTGTCTTTTTGTTATACATACATGCGTGTATAACAAAAAGACAAATATATATTGTTGTGGAATGTGATCTACTGAGAGCTGAGCTTAGGGCTGACCTAAGCCGCGCCGGGCTGGGGCTGTGCTCAGTCAGGCAAAATAACCAAGTGAGAGCTAAGCCAGTCAGAACCAAGCCGAGCTGAGCTTAGTAAAGCCAAGTCGAAGCCGAGCCGGATCAAGCCCAGCCAAGTACAACGAAAGGCGGGGCCTACCCGCTATATAAGCCTGAACATTTGTGCTAGAGAGCAGAGCTGTTCTGGGCCTGTTCATTGCACGTGCTTGACTATTCTTGTACTCTTATAAACAAAGCAAAAAATATATGCATAAACTCATGCACTGAGTCTTGTACTAGTGGAGAAAAGTAAGGGTGAAACAAAACCTTTACAATATATATGTATATATATGTCATATATATGTATGACATACATATATGACATTTGATATTATATTTTATATTATATATCATATTACATTTGACATTATATATTTCAGATTCTTACATCCCAGCATATCTCAATCTCTTCTCCAAAAGATTGAAAAATGCATGCATATATATATATATGTATATATAGATATAGATATATATATATATATATATATATATATATATATATATATATGTATATAGATTGATATATAGATCGACATATGTATATAAATTTTATTCATGTAAAACCTTAGATAAAAAACCACTTCATTACTATTAGTTTCATGTCTGTTACGTAGACAATCATCAGATAAAATTGTTTTGGTCCAACTGAGTTATATATGTAAGAGAGGTGTAATTACTATAACGACTGATAGCTATGTAATTGCATTTCGTCGTTATAGTAATTACACCTCTCTTACATATATAACTCAGTTGGACCAAAACAATTTTATCTGATGATTGTCTGCGTAACAGACATGAAACTAATAGTAATGAAGTTGTTTTTTATCTAAGGTTTTACATGAATAAATTTTATATTTAAGCTCTGATCACTCATTGAGCACTATTTGGCAGCTTTAACACACTACTTTGGAATATATATATATAAAAAATTGTTTCCTCACCCTGGATACCCTGTATGGGTGGTAAATTCTGCTCTAACTCGGGTCTCCTACCAGAGACCTGGGAGTTTGAGCACTCGCCTCAAGATCTTAGCTGTTCCCAATAGCGCACTTTTCTGCAACTCACCTGAGTTGATTGTTGTTGGTATTTGGGTGAGCCACATTTTATGCGCCGGTGTTATTGCGCCCAGTGCCCCAATGACTACTGGGATTACAGTTGTTCTTACATTCCAGCCTTTTTCAATTTCTTCTCCAAGAGGGAGATATTTCTCTACCTTTTCTTTTTTCTTTGCTGGCTATATTGTAGGCATTGGGTACTGCTATATCTATTATAGTAGCCCTCTTGTTTTCCTTGTCTACCACCACTATATCTGGTTGGTTTGCTAGAACATGCTTGTCAGTTTGGATGTAGAAGTCCCAGAGGATCTTAGCGCGGTCATTTTCATTCACCTTACCAGGAGCTTCCCACCAGTGTTGTGGTTTATTAAGGCCATACTCATCACATAGACTTCTATACACAATACCTGTGACATGTTTATGCCGCTCAGTGTATGCGTTCCCTGCTAGCTGCCTGCATCCACTGATGATGTGTTGGATGGTCTCAGGTGCATCTTTGCACAGTTTGCATCTAGGATCGTCTCTAGTGTGATAGATTTTCGTTTGGAGTTGCCTTGTTGGGAGCACTTGCTCCTGGGCTGCCATGATTAGCGACTCTGTATTGGCCGTTAGGTTTCCTTTGTTCAGCCACATATATGTCTGGTGAAGATCGCCAACCTTAGATACTTGTTGGTGGTAAGCACCATGAAGAGGATTCGTGTGCCAGTCGGTTTCCTCATCATCAGGGCGTAGGTCCGTTGTAAGAGCAGCCGATTGAAATTCAGCTAGCAACTTATCTGAGATGGCCATGGAGGCTGCATATGCTTTGATGCTTTGCTCCTCCTCTTTCACTGTCTGCTGTACTCTTTTGCGTCCCCTACCGCCATCTTTCCTATCAAGATACAATCTAGTAGTATCAGATTTTGGGTGGAGTGCTCCATGCGTGGTCAGCAGTTTACGAGTTGCTATATCTGTTTCTTTGATGGCTTCCTCAGTCCACTTTATTATGCCTGCTGGATATCTTATTACTGGCAGTGCGTAGGTATTTATTGCCATGATTTGGTTCTTGGCATTGAGCTGGCTCCGTAAGACCTGCCGAAGGCGTTTCTTGTATTCGGTAATGGCTTTGTGACGTACCTCAGCTTCATGGTTGATGTTGCTTTGCATAATCCCCAAGTACTTGTATCCTTCTTTTATATCTTTGATGGCACCATTTGGCATTCTTAGGCCATCTGTGAGCATAGAATGGCCTTTCTTAAGAATTAGCCTTCCAAATTTCTCAATACCGAAGGTCATTCCGATATCCTTGCTGTATACCTGAGTGAGGTGTATTAGCGAATCAATGTCCCTTTCTTTGTTAGCGTACAGCTTAATGTCATTCATGTAGAAGAGGTAGTTTATTTTGGTGCCACTCTTAAACTGGTACCCATATTGAGTCTCCTCCAGCAAATTGCTTAGAGGGTTTAGGCATATGCAAAAGAGCAGCGGTGATAAGGAGTCACCTTGATAGATGCCTCGCTTAATTTGTACACTCGCCAGCTTTTTGCCATTAGCCTCCAGTTCCGTCTTCCATTTGGTCATTGACATCTTGATGAATGCCACAAGAGCAGGGTGAACATTGTACATACTGAGGCACTCAAGTATCCAACTATGGGGAATTGAGTCATAGGCCTTTTTGTAGTCAATCCAAGCCATGGCAAGATTGGTTTGCCTTCTCCTGTTGTCTTGACAGACCGTCCGATCCACCAGTAACTGATGTTTAGCTCCTTGGGTGTTGCGCCCAATTCCTTTCTGAGCACTGGTCATATAGAGACTCATGTGCTCTTTCAGTTTGTCTGCAACTATTCCTGAGAGCAGTTTTCAAGTGGTGGGCAAGCACGTTATTGGTCGATAGTTTTTGGGAATCGGCCCCCGCTTTGGATCTTTTATCAGAAGTACAGTTCATCCTTTGGTCAGCCATTCTGGATGGTCACCTTGTTCTATTAGGCATTCCATCTGCTTAGCCATTCTAGTGTGAAGTGATGTCAATTTCTTTAACCAGAAGGCTTGAATCATGTCATGGCCAGGCGCTGCCCAGTTCTTGATATGCTGCACTCTGCACTTGATGTCTTCTTTGTTGATGGTGAGTCCTTGCTGAGCCACAGTGTGTTGATGGTTCTCTTTAAGCCTCTTCAGCCAATTTGCAGTGGTGTTATGAGTACTCTCTTTCTCCCAGATGTCCTTCCAGAACTTTGAAGTGCTAGATCGGGGAGGCTCAGACATTGGCCTCTGCAGTTCACCTTTGAACTGGGAATACACTCTAGATGGATTATTGATGAACAGTTTGTTCATTCTCTTGTTATCCCGCTCTTTGGTGTACCGCTTCAGTCGTGCCGAGAGAGCTGCTGTTTGGCTGATTCTAGAGCTTCTATTGTGGCTTCCCTTTTTGGACGCTCCAAACTGTGATTAGATCTCTCACTGAGCCTACTAACTTGCTTGCACAAGTCCTTGATCTTTTTTTGTAACCTCAGCTGCCAGGATGGAATGGCTTGAAGCCTTGTTAGCATTGGCTTAATATCCATCTCCTCCAAGATGACGATTGCTGTACTGTAGATTAAGGCATTAGTCTCACTGATTGATCCAGTTGAGATCGACTCCAGTGCCATGCTAATGTCTTCTAACAGCTTCTTAGGTATGGCCTTGCTAACTGTTCGTAGTGGTACCCTGCTTCCATAATCATTAGCAGCTGACATCTTGTTGATGATATTTTCCGCAAGCTCTCTCACCCTTGGGTCAAGGTCCAAGTGCATGTCTTCTTCAACCCGTGAGTCAACACATGATCGCGTATGCGTGACAGTGTGTGTTGATTTGCACTCCTCGTTGGTTGAGGTACTTGGGTAAACTGTTCCCTAATTTCATCTACCTCAAGTTCCGATATGAGGTGCCGCTTGATAATGTTACTCCTCTGAGCTACAAGTTGCTTAGCGGTTAGTGGCAATTCAGGGCGCATGTTTATGCACAGTTGCCGCATCCTTCCCATATATCCCCACTTTTGAGGTTCACTCATAAAGTAGCACTGCATGAGGTCCGTATTATCAGTCCGAGTCCATTTCATCCGTTTTGAACCAGTAGCCCATTTTTCACTGCCTTGTCCTGGTTCAGCTACAGGCAGCACGGACCTTGTTTGACCGGACGACGTCCGAGCCGGCATGGCTTTGGTTATTGCACTCATCATAGAGGTTGTAGACGTTATACAAGCAAGGGTCTTGTCCAAGGACCACCAGAAAAGTGCAGTTGTTGGGGTTTGAACCGAGGACCTAATGATCACGGTCTCGATACCTTACCAACTGCACTATCTGTCCTGTATATATATATATATATATATATATGCTGGGGTGTAAGAACAACTGTAATTCCCTTAGTCAATGGGGCACTGGGCACAATAATACCGGCGCATAAAATGTGGCTTGCCCAGTTACCGACAGCAATCAACGCAGGTGAGTTGCAAAAAAATGCGCGATTGGGAACAGCTAAGATCTTGAGGCGAGTGCTCAAACTCCCAGGTCTCTGGTAGGAGACCCGAACTAGAGCACAATTACCACCCATATGGGTTAACCGGGTTATATATATATATATATATATATATATATATATATATATATATATATATATATATATATATATAAATATATATATATATAAATATATATATAAATATATATATAAATATATATATATAAATATATATATAAATATATATATATTTATAAATATATACATTATATATGTATATAAATATATATATAAATATATATATAGATATATATATATATATATATATATATATAGATATATATATATAGATATATAGATAATAGATATATAGATATATATGTATATCTAAACAAAGCAACTCTAAACATAAATCTATCCCACTAGAAACGATCCTAGATGCAGACTGTGCAAAGATTCACCTGACACCATCCGCCACGTCATCAGTGGATGCAAGCAGCTAAAAGGAAATGCATACGCTGGGCGGCATATTCATGTTGCAGGTGTTGTGTACAGAAGTCTATGCAATGAGCATGGCCTTAAAAACAACAACACTGGTAGGAAGCTCCTGGGGAATGAAAACGATCGTGCTAAGATCCTCTGGTACTTTTACATCCGGATTGACAAGCATATCCTAGCAAACCAACCAGATATAGCTGTGGTGGACAAAGAGAACAATAGGGCTATTATAATAGATATAGCAGTACCCAATGACTACAACATGAACAACAAAGAAAAAAAGTATAGAAATATCTCCCCTTTTGAAAAACAATTGAAAAATGCTGGGATGTAAAAACTACTGTAATTTCAGTAGTCATTCAGGCACTGGGCGCAATAACAACTACACATAAAATGTGGCTTGCCCAGACACCAGCAGCAATAAACTCAAATGAGCTGCAGAAAAATGCGCTATTGGGAACAGCTAAGATCTTTAGGCGAGTGCTCAAACTCCTAGGTATCTGATAAGAGACCGGAGTTGGAGCAGAAATTACCACCCACATTGGTTAACCGGGATGAGGAAACAATTATATATATATACATACATATACATACATATACATACTGTATATTAGTAATACTTAAATACACATTAACATATAAATAAGGATATGAATCATGTTTTCCGTACAATATTGACGTTTAGTATTTTTATGCATCAGATTTAAAATGTACATATACATTGCAATATTATCGGCTCGCTACAACTCCGGCTTGACCGGAGGTAAGGAGAAAAGCGCGAGACCAAAAGAGGGAGATCTTCTAGTGACACGCTTACGTCTTGAAGCTTAGTAAGTGAGGCCTTGTTTGTTTTGTCTCCTGATAAGTAACGACTTGTTAAAGAACCCACTGAACTAGAGTAGCTTTAGTTCACATGGTACCACGAGTGTTTACTTTCAGGAGAGAAGTAATACGATAGTGTAGTGATAGATTAATACGATAGTGGAGTGATATAGTAATTTGATAGTGTAGTGATAAGTCGAGGTGAGTATATTGAACTGTGTTGAACAATTGTGGAGTGTGTAGACGCTCGTCGAGGTGCATTAATGTGTAGTGACTACCAATAGATCCACAAATGAATTTAAATTGACCGATCCGTTATTATTTCTGTTCAGTAAATTCTAGTTACTTTTTTTGAATTAATATAAAATAATGGCTGGAAGAAGGGTGAATGCAAACATTTTTGCAAGCTTCTCTGTGCTAGATATTTTGGCTATTTATTTATTTGGTCATTGGAAAATATTTAGCGAAGAGCTTACACTCTGTACAGAGATGAAGGCTTTTGAGATGGGTGAGAGGGAGGAGATGGTAGGGGAAGAGGCTTTCATAGTCCTTAACTTCACACCTAGGGCTCAATTACTAGCACTCTTAAAAGCCATAGGCCAAGAGGGTAGGGAAACCCTAAGATCGTTGGGATTTGAGTCTAATAACCCAGACTCAACTTTCAACCAGGCTTGGGACCTGCTGAGAGGGCATTATGAAAAAGAGGAAAACGTCTACGTCAAGACCGAAAAGTTTGTTTCTGTGAAACAACTTGCAAGAGAAGACGACAGAGATTTTCTCTTTAGAGTAGAGCGGCTTAGTAGGCAGCTTGATTTTGGCGTGAATGATGATTCATGGAAGAGCTTTGCTTTGGTCATTGCCGTGAATGGACTATGTGACGCAAGATTGAGTAGAGATTTGATGGCCTAAGATAATCTGGATTGGGAGAGGTTTAGAAACTTTCTCTGGACCAGAAATTTAGCGCAAGATGCCTCAAATTTGCTCGCAGCAGACCAGTGCAACACCGGAAGCGATAAGGCCAATCCCAGAGGCTAGTACCTCTTCAGAGGCTGCAAGCGTAGCGGCTACTGGACAGCTGTATGTCAAACAGGAGGTTGGTGAGGTACAACGCCGAGAGGTCCGAGACTGTTGTCGAAAGAAAAAACATAGTAGTGACAGCTACAAGGCTTGAGGATGCAATGGGTGTAATGATGAATACAGACCCGATTCTAGCAGTCAAAAGAGTAGTCAAGAACGCCATAGGCATCATAATGGCTACAGACACGGCTCTAGCAGCTGTGAAAGTAGTCATGGAACACACTATCGCTGGCACCGTTACAGTCTTAGCAGTGATTCAGATGGCTCCAAAGACCATACATACAGGAATAGTCATTGGGGAAAGCGTCATGGCTCTCCATACCGGAGAAGGGATGACAGCTGCTATGAGTGTGGCTCAACAGATCACTTTGTGAAAACCTGCCCCCAGGTTAGATGCGATATTTGTAAAAAACATGGGCACATGGCGGGTGAGTGTGACAGGCCAAGCCAATGTCGTACATGTGATGGCAAGAATCACGCTGAAAGCGAGTGTCCCTTTAAATCAAGGAACGACCGCTGTATTTATAAGAATGTTCAGATAGCTTTCAACCACAACTCAATTGACTAGCGGACTGAATTTGAGGCAGAGTTGTGGGCCCTCAAAGAACAGTGTGCCACACTAGATAGATGGTGCGAGGCTGAACTGAAGGAACTTGAAAGACGAGAGAAAGAGCTCCGTGCTAGGGAACAAGAGTATGAGAAAGTTTGTCCTCTCAGGGAGATTTTTGCTTCAGCTGATTCTCCTGGTTTCCGGGCAGCTCCCCAGACCCCGAAATCTCAGAAGAAACCTGCTGCTACCATCTTGCCACCATCCGCCGCTAGAGACAACAGTAAGGCATTAGGTGGAGACTCGGGCGACGAGAGAGAGACCACCAGGAGAATGAAAGTCTTCTTTTGGAGGAATACAGCGGGGCGTCAAAGCCACAGCCAGAGACCTCACAAAAGGAGATCGTGGTGAACAGGTGACTGTAGCCGGATACCTGCTTGCAGGAGATTGTACTGAACAAGTGACTGTAGCTTGATACCTGCTTGCAGGAGATCGTGCTGAACAGGTGACTGTAGCTAGATACTTTCTTGCAGGAGACCATGCTGAACAGGCGCTGAGCTGATGATTGTAGCCAGAGACTTGAATCTTGAAGGAGACTGTGCTGAGCAGCCTGCCGCCAGAGCTATAGAAACCCCAGTTCATGGGCTGTCAAGGAAGAAAGCATGGACACTGCGGATGAGGACTTGTTGCTTGATCCAGGTGAAACTGCAGTGTTGAACCTCAAAATAATGTCTGGAGAGACTCCAGACTCTCAACTTTTATTGTAGAGTAGTTTCCAGGATCCAACGCAACCTTCACAAAACTTTGTGTTTCCATAAATACCCGGAGTATCAGAGTGCCTTAGAGGCATAAGGCAGAACTACCAGGTTCTACTCACAGAAACGCCAGACTACGGGAAAATATGTTTTCCTATGTGCACCTAAGTGTGCAGGAGATCAGCAAATAGGCGCTTACAGACTATACAGACTGCAGAAGACTAGACCTCACGGATCTCCCAGAATCCAAATGAACATCCCTTGCGAGAAGGTCACTTCCATCAAACAAAGGAAGATGTGATATTATTGGCTCGCTAAAACTCTGGCTTGACCGGAGGTAAGGAGAAAAGCGCAAGACCAAGAGAGGGAGATCTTCTAGTGACTCGCTTACGTCTTGAAGCTCAGTAAGTGAGGCTGTGCTTGTTTTGTCTCTTGATAAGTAACGACTTGTTAAAGAACCCATTGAACTAGTGTAGCTTTAGTTCACATACATGTTGTACATTCCTATTTTTAGCCCCGCCACACTTTTTAAAAGATCAAATACATTTCATAGACATAGTTAGTAGAATCATATTCACTTACTATGTCTTGCAGTAGCACAGAAGTTTCCAACAGTAACTCAATAGTATTAACTTTCCATGACTTCCATTAATGCTTACAGCTTTCTCTGAGCTATCAAACACAAAAATTTTAGAGCATCACTAATAGATTCTAATCGACAGGACTGTAAGGTTGATTACAATTTTTTTCTTGCAATACCTGGAAAGTTTTTTTGTTGATCTACACTGAAACATTGAATATTTTACAGATGGAAAAAATTTGCAGAGTAAACCCTAATTTTTAGTCTATGCAAAAATTAGAAGATTATTGAGCAACATTAAAGCGTACTTGTAAGATTTTTTTCCTTTCCTTCTAAACTTTCTTGAAGCAAGAATGCTGGCCGTAGGGGTTTCTGACGCACCCTACGCAATGCCGAATTACAGGTCATTTGGGTTCAAAGGCTTAAGCATATTTATAAGACTTCTCAATCTACATATATTCCTAATTCTCTTGAAGCATAAGCAACAATTTTCTAATAATCAAGGAAAAAAAATTTTCTTATACCAAAAAAAAAAACGCCAGTTATTGTTAATGCAGTTAGAACACAACTTGTGTAGGACAACTATTTTAAAGATTAACTATCATAATCATTTATATATTACAAAACCTTTAAACAATCCAAAGACAAATAATTCGTAAATTTTTTTAGACATCGACCAGTTTTTCAAAATGAAACAATCTGACATCTATATTTCACTTGATTGGAAAATATACTGGTTTTCGGATGCCCTAAAATTTACTCATAGCTTCCTCAAATGCATCAAAATGCGCTTAAGAAACTTTTACCCGTACGACAATTTTTTTTTGTGAAGGTTTTCTTTGAAGGTTAATGATTGACGTTTCAATTTAAAAAATGTAGAAATAAATAATTTAAACCTGTCAGTACTAATTCGTTTTATGTAGTATTTCATGTTGTAAAATGAGATATATTTGAAGACTTATTCTATGTTAGTTTACAATAAAATTTCCTTTTTGAAAGTTGAAATTGTAGAAACCTATAAAACTTAATTAAAAGGATGTTTAGCTGTAGCATGAATGTTTTCCCTGACGTAAAAAAAAACTATGAGTCTTGTTACAGCATTTCAGGCAATTAGAGCTAATTATGGATTTTGAAGACAATAAGTTTTTGTGTTAGGCAGAAAATAGTTTTTATGTCATTTTAATAGAAATTAACCTTTTACTGCTATTCCATGTACAAATTTAGCTATCAACCTACCGTCAGCTATTTTACCAAAAATTGCCAATTCGCATCATGATATGTATACAATTTTTTCAAATTCAACCTCTATCTAGAACTTTTTTGGGGTATATTGTTATGGCTTTCCGGATTTAGCCTCTCAGTGAGATTCAATTCTGTGGCTTGCTGGCCATGAACCCACAACTACTAGTTATTTGTCCTGTCCCCGCAGTAGTCTGCTTTTGCACTAAGGCTAGCTTTTTAAGAGAGTCTCACAAGAGCTAGGACCTATTTGTTGTGATTAGGATTAAGATATATTTTTAAAGAGCGGAGGGTAGAGTAAAAGTATTTTGTAAATCAGGAAGTGCATTTTTACTATTTTGCTGTATGGTATGACTTGGTAACTTGTTTGCATTGATGACTTTTCTTTAGGATATTTAGTAATAACGACATTTCTTTAAAATATTCAGTAAGGGCGACTTTTCTTTAAAATATTTGGTAATAATGACAACTTTGGCAAGATGACCGTGATATCCATTAGGTGTTTCATAATAATTAAAGTTGTCTTGATCCTTATTGTGCTGCTAATTTTTGGTTTTTGCTATTGAATCTTTAATGTAGGCTCGTAAGACAATAAGATTAAACAATCACTAGGAAAAGGATCGGATTACCGAAGTGTGAATTGTCCACCCCTAACCAGGACGGATTTCATTTCAATTTTTTGTTTTGCCAACAACTTAAAAAATATTGGCATGCAAAAAATTCAATGTATTTATAGTTTGTGCATTGCTAAATTTATGTGAAAGTACGGTTGCTAAAAAGCTTAAACAATCTTCTACAATGTCCCTTACTGACGTAAAACTCTTATTTTCATCATCATAAGAGTCAGTGCTGCTACTTTAATTATCTGTGTGATCACAGAAATCTGAATCGGCTATAATGTCATCACATAAATTACTCTCTCTTTTCTAACTCGGCAGGTACAAAAGCCATAATAACACTAAATAGTATACATGTCAAAAAGAAAAATTTTTCATTTTCAAGTTAGATATTCCCCAATGAAAATTTAAAGTTGCCTGGTAATTTTAGGCTAAGTTTACAGAGAATATTTTAGTAAACACTGTCAATACCATCAAAGTTCTAAAGATTATTTGTTAGCAAGTCAACAAATAATAAAATTAAGTTACTACGCAATTGCTGAGAAAGTAGCAAAAATCCGCCTTCGGCAGTCAATCATAGATTACACATAAATGCGCCTAAGGCAGTAAAAGGGTTAAATTAACAAAGCTAAAAAAGTGTTTTAAACTGTTTGTTGCTTTTCTGAGTTTGTTTTTAAATGCTTTTTACAAGTGTGTGAAAAAACATACTTGGTAGCTTACGAAAGCTTAGCTTACACATTACCATGTGTATCGGCATTGTTGCGAGCCAACACTTGTATGTTCATGTACTATCTGAGGAAGGTATCCTCTGCGTGGAGAATCATGGAGATCATCATCAAAATGCAAATCTGATCCAGATCTTTTACCACCTCTTGGCAATTTGGGCTTTGCATCAAACTTGAAATCATTATCTAAAACTGTCAATTTTTATATAATCTTTGAAACAATTACTTTCTGTGTTTATATTCCAATATTTATACGCTCAGATAAACATACTCATAACAACAAATAAACAACTAAATGTATATATACTTATAGATATAGACATATATTTGTATATATAAACATTTTTATGTTTATACATACACAAGTATATATGTTTATATATGTTTCTCTTTATGTATACATGTGTTTTCACATGTTCATATATGTATATATATGTATTTATATGAAATATATTTATATAAGTAAACATATACATATATATATATATACATATATATATATATATATATATATATATATACATATATATTTATATATACATATATATATTTATATATACATGTATGTATTTATACAAATTGTATTTGTATATAAACACACACATATATATGTATATATATATTTATATATATATATATATAGATATACATATATATACATATATATGTGTATGTGTTTATATAAAAATATATTTTATATATATGTAGCTATATATATATATTTGTGTATATGTATATATACGCAAGTATATATTTGAAAAATTATTACGAAGAAAGTAAACTTTTAGTATTTGCGCTACAAATTTGTTTCATGCGAAACACTCATCAGACGCAGTTGTATTAAAGTTAAAAGATTTACTGAATGCATTTGGTAAAGCTTTTCATTTTAGTACAACCGCGTCTGATGAGTGCTTTGCACGAAACAAATTTGTAGTGCAAATACTAAAAGTTTACTTTCTTCGTAATAATTTTTGAGATATTTCATACTCCACTAATTATCTTTTAGGTTTTTAGTGTAGAGTTCTCTTTTTATATGCTTTTGCACCTGATTTTAGTTAATATATATATATATATATATATATATATATATATATATATATATATATATATATATAC